>NC_074723.1:3917500-3942500 GCF_947242115.1 Biomphalaria glabrata
GTAAAAGTTAGCGTCAAATTACGAACTCGAGGCCTTATCTCTAGAGTACATTATATCCATAGATAAGGTCACTTGTCTAAATAAACTTTCAGTTCTACCTGTGTAACGTAATGTCCCCCAGCCATCCTTGTAGGCCAAGCCTTTGGGTGTGTAGTGAATGGTCCCCCCAGGCAGCCAGTGGTAGAACATCTTCTCAATGTCCAACAGATATTTCTTGTCCTTAGTCAGCTTATACAACAAGACCTGGACACAATAAAGATGCATTGAACTGGACACAACGGTAGCTATGATGTCAGAGGTCAAATATTAGCATAGACTCAAGAAATTGTAATGTAGCGTTAAGTTTAAAGCGACTAATTTAAAACTACATCCTATTTAAAAAACTGGTAAAAGTTGGTAACTAGAAAATCCACTTCGTTTTGTCTTATCGCAGGCAAGAGGTCAAACATTAGCATAGAATCCATAGATACAAGGAATCATAATGTAGGGGGTTAAAGTTCAAGCAAATCATTTAACATTACATTACTATTTATTTCAGCATTAAAAAACTGTTAAAAGTTGGTAAGTAGCCAATCCACTTCGTTTCCTCTACAAGACTATCGGCTCATCGCAACCTCTGAATTTAATCAGTAGCTTACAAATCAAATGAAATCTTCAAAAGATATCCTTAGAATCAATATGAAAAAAAGAATTAACATTGAAGAATACAAATAGGCTACATAACATTCATACCGAAAGTTTACAAAACAATCACACAAAACGTTTTATAAGACAATCATACAACACATCTTCAAGACAATCATACAAAACGGTCTTCTAGACAATCATACAAAATACCTACAAGACAATCATATAAAACAGCCCACATAACAATCACAAAAAAACAGTCTTTAAGACAATCATATCAAACTGTCTACATGACAATCATAAAAATCAGTCATCAAGACAATCATATAAAACAGTCTACAAGGCATTCATACAAACCAGCGAGGTACTAGATCTATAAACCTTTCCTATAACATAAAAAAAAAAGAAAAATGCATACAATAATTTAACTCTTTCTCTCCTGGCTGACGATACCATCGTTGTTTAACCCCATTAAATTAACTTAAGTTTTGGGGTTCATAAACTTTGATTTGTGTACTATAAAAAGGGCATGCATTTATCTCTACCAATTATAACTTTTTCTGATTAAAAGGAAAACATTTTTGACGTTTAACCCTAACAGGCTAGTGAAACACCAATGGGAAAAATGAATATTTTCACTTTTTCACTCCTAACTGACAATACCAACGTAGATTCGACCCCATTAAATTAAATTAATTTTTGGTTTTATAAATTTTAATTTTTGTTACATAAGTAGGGCATGTACTCTTCTATAATTATATACATAATATAACATTTCCTGATTACATACAAAAAAGGTATTGAAGTTTAATCATAACATGGTGATGAAACACAAGTGAGCAAAATGAATAATTCCATCGGAACGTGAAAAATAATTACGGAGAGAAAGAGTTAAAGTACATCTTTTGAATAGCGAACTACAACCTACAACCTACAGGAGTACCGCAGGTTTTGTCCGCCCAGCTCTGTGCCCAGCAGTCCGGGGCCAGCTTGTACCAGTACTCTGCTTTCTTGATGTAGGCCTTGTTGTTGGTGGCTTGATACAGCCAGGCCGCGGCCCAGGCCAGTTCGTCCTCATCGTTGGAAGACCTCAAGGGAGACAAGAGCCAAAAACATTTTACATGCATCCGAGCATGACAAATCATTAATTGTTACATTCAAGTATTGTATAATAGGGCTATTAAAGTAAAGTAAAGTTCCCCTTTCAGACCTTGTGGTCTATAGGGCAGACGATGTAAAGGTCATCTGTTTCTGTGGCCTACGGTTAACTAGGATGTCATGTGGCCAGCACAACGACCAACCGACTTTACTTTTCCCTAACTAATGTCAGGTACCCATTAGAGCTGGGTGGACTCAGGGGCGCCCGAAGATCCCGAAATTAAAAATCCCAGTCTTCACCAGGATTCGAACCCCGGTCCCCGGTTCGGAAGCCAAGTGCTTTACCGCTCATCCACCGCGCCTCCAATAGGGCTATTAGGCTACAGATATCTTCCTACCCACAAATATCATTGTGTTTTATTCAGTAGCAGATATTACATTGCCAAAAAAAAACAACACAACAACCCCATACAAGAAAAACGTAACCTTTAGTTATGGTAACGTCGTTCAGAAAGTGTTTAAACTTGACTATCATTACACGAGGGAGGCTGATGACGGAGAGAGACTTATAATAATTGCAGAGAGCGGCCAAAATATGGCATGAAAGTGGCTTTATCGTTTTAGCTTATTTAGATACATGCATATATTAAACGTAGCAGCACCAGGGATCACGTTTTTACGAACGTTAGAACCCTGCTGCTATTCATTTATGTTTAATATATATGTATGTATCACATTTGTTTCAGCATCTAGCTTCAACTCTATGTTTAGCTTATTTAGAGCATGAATGTTGTCAGAAGCAGACTCAATTACAAAGAACTTAGCGGAATTTTAAGTCATTGGTTGATCATACATGACCAGATTGACCTAGGGTCACGCGTAGGACGTAATCGTCTTCTTGTATTAAGTAACGTCTGCATTTTATAAGTTGAATGAGAAAAAATAAGCAAGACTTAGAGTTAGAGTTAGGGTTAGAGTTAGGGTTAGGTTACGTGTGCATAGATCGAAAGGTCTGAAAGTTTTCATCGCGATTCGAACTCAAACCCATTGTCGAGGTAGTTAAGTTGATTATGCTAATAATCCACACTTTCCACATTCCTAAATGTTGAAATAAACACAAATCTTCTAGACACATCCTTTGACTCCCTTGATAGAAGAAGCCATGCCCAAAATGACTAGTTATCTGATCTTTTACAGAGATTGGCTGTTTAGTAGGTTTATATAATACTATATAATCGAAACGATGAAAATTATTTCATTTATTAAACACAAATTCTCAACATTTTTACCCGTAAAACTCTGCAGCGCTCTCTATACTCTCAGAGTAGGCGCCTCTGAAGTTCTCAGCAAACTCAAAAAGTTCTTGTGCATGCTTCAGAAGTAATTTGGCATAACCTGGATCTAAACACAACAGGTATAAAAAAAACAACAACTAATTAAACCGCCTTCTTAGTAAATAAATAGTCATTTCATTCATTCTTCAATTACTCAGTACTACGTAGCCATATGCTACATTGTTGATTGGTTGTAGTCACAGAAAGTCCAAAACTAATCTTTGTAGGCGTATTATAGCTACAAAGGCAGCGGGATACACATTTGAGACCAAAAGTAAATCCGCTGCCGAGGAAAGACGCAAACGACGAAAAGAAAATCTAAATCGATCACCGGTGGACAATGGTTTTGCTCGCCCTGGATGTGGCATAATATGTAGGTCACAGCTGGGGCTGCGTAGCCACGGGAAATACTGCATTTCTCCCTAATCTTCGGAGTAGAAGACAAGCCTTATTATAGCTACTTAGAAACAAATCTGAACAAACTTCTTGTAAAACACAAATGAACTAAATATATAGCAATATATACAACTTTTAATTGCAATACAGATGTATGTAGATTCAGAAGTTGTTGGATAATTAAAACATAACGCAAGTCTTTTCATAACTACAATACGTATACACACAATCATTGTCGATTGCATTTACCTTTTATATAACAAACGAACTAATTTTCAAACGAATATTCCAATTTGATTAGAGTAACACCATTAGTAAAATCACTAAACTTAGAGACACTTTAGAACAGAAGGATAAAATGTAAAGAAGCTATAATACATAAACACTAAACCATAATTTACTAATAGAAAAACAAAACTTAATGAAATGCTCAGAAAGACACAAAGATAGACATAATACCTATTCCGTACGCTAGAACAAATTCATATAAGTGCTCCTTCTTCCCTAGTGCCATTAGACAATGGAGTGGGTTGCCTGAATCAGCCAGGAATACTAACTCGCAGAGATTAACATGCATGACTAGATGGAAACATGAAGTGGGTAGGACGTAATTGAACTAACGTCTGTAACATATAAGATAGAAAGATAAGATACCTGCACTTATTAGCAGTTCACACCTACTTGTAAACTCGTCTGCTATAGTTTTATTCATGATTACACCAAAACCGATCAACCATTAAAAACAAGCGCAGACAGGTCATATTACCGTCATAATATACATTTCAAAATCCATTAATATTGGACTTTCAATTTGACAGTGCCAGTGCAGTAATTTTTACAGTTATTGCCCTTTTACTATTTTTTTTTTAAAAACTCCGTGTATGTCAGCTTATGTACGAGCGTTCAGTATAAAAGTGTAGCGCTTACTTTACTATTACTGTTTATATTTAGTTGATTTACTTGACAGATTTAATTAGAAATTCTCCTAAATTTCTTAGGCAAAAACTAAGGTAAAGAGACATTAAACTATGTAGGAACTCAAGTCAATATATCACCCGTTAGTGTATCGCTATTGACGTCACTGGATGGTCAGATGAAGAGCGCAACGAAGGATCCCCACTTCCTCTTGCATGATACCACCCACATTATCGAGTAACCCAGCTGATCGTATAGTTTTACCATCTGAAATTGTCTAGTAGAGTTGTGCGTCGCACTTGGAACTCTAAGGCCAGCAAAAGCGAACAAAGCTCCCTTCCACCAGCCTGAAATGGGTGACTTACGGGTTCCCCTTCCCGCCACCATGTCCGGCGGGGGGTGAGACCCGAGGTTAAACTTTGAGTTTGTTTATGTGTTCACTTCCAATGGACACGGACACTAGAGACGCGGCCGAAGGCACCACTGGATTACCCGTCGTGTTCGTATGCTGTACTAGTTTTACCAGATTTACTTCTGGCGACACCCCGAGTGATGATTTTCTGCCTTCTTTCTAATTCCACGATACACTTTATTTTTATTCTTTAGCTATTTCAAAGCCAATTAAAAATGTATTAGTTTTATCATGCACGGCATCTTGCGTCTCATCGACCCACAAGCAACTGTAACACTATTTACGATGCGGACCAAATGTGTGCTGGGCACCTCGTTTGAATGCTGTATAGCGGATCTCTGGGTTACATACCTGCTACCTTAAAAGCCATGTAGCCGGCAGCCATAGCAGCGGCTGTCTCTGCAATGACGTCACTTCCAGGCGCTTCCGGTGTCAGTTTGTAGGCGGGTCTCTCCATATCCATGTCTTCCGGTCTGCCCCAGTAGGTGTGGTCTAAATACGGGTCACCCACCTGAACAGAGAGCAAACAATTACTGTATTATTTATAATTAATAACAAACGATGTATTGGATTTAAAACCACTGGAAACAAATAAAACATTTTAAAAATATGTTTTTAAAAACAAAGCTTATACTGAGTGAAATTGCATCAAATATTTTGGTCCAATGACTTTAGTGGACCAGATTGAGTAGAAGGTGTCTGCTAGAAGGTTTCCTAGCTGTTTGTTCAAACGCTGTTTAAAAAAAATTTCTCAAATTCGAATTCGTGGTCTTGAACATCCATGATGGAAGGCCGACGCATTAACCACTGAGCTATACAAGTGCTTATAAAAATGAGTTTTATAGCCAAAAAAAAAAAGTCCCCTATTACGTATCTATTTAAAACAAAATTGAATAATTAGGACTAATTAATTTTTTTTTATTGATTCACGTGCTGTCATCGACGCTAAATAATTTTGCGAAGTTTCAACTTGATCCTAGAACCGGAAGTGGGAAAAATAACGTGCACATGATTTCATCCAGACACAGAGTTAATATTAGTTTTGAAAAAATAACAAATAATAAGGTCAAAGTGATTGTAAGTTGACTTTAAAGTTTCAGAAGTTCCTTTAGAAATAAAGATTATTACGTCCTAGCCTAACCCAATTGCAGGACGGCAGGGGGGTGGGGCGGCGGACAAGGTTTGAACTCGGGACTATCGTGACGACAGCCTACAGTGCATACAACCGAGACCAGTCGTTATAAAAGGCCTGAACACTGACCTGCAACGTCACAACCTGTGGGCAGTTTAGAGTAGTGTAGATCAATAGTTTGTTGCCACGTTGTACAGACCTTTGACGTGGAAACGAGATATCGGTCTAAACTGCCCACAGGTTATGACGTTGCAGGTCAGTGGTGAGGCCTTTTATAACGACTGGTATCAACACTACACGATCTGAAGCTAAAAAAAAACAACAAGAAATTCACTAAGTGACCAAAGGGAGTGATCACTTTGAAAGTCTGAGGAACATAGGATGTTATGCTATGTATGTTTTGGATGTTCCTTCTGTTCATTCCTTCTGCTTAGAACAGGGGTTCTCAACCTGTGCGTCGCGACCCCCTTGGGGGTCGATTGACCATTTACCAGGGGTCGCCTAAGACCATCGGAAATATGGATTGTTATTGCCTACTCTTCTAATGCTGTATGTGTGTGTCGGGGGGGGGGGTTGCGACAGAGTGGGGGGGTTGTAAAAAGGGGTCACCGAGTTAAAAAGGTTGAGAACCGCTGGATTAGAAGATAATTAAATCTCAGGCCAAACCACCCACAGGACGACAGGGTATGGCAGCGGGCGTGGGGCAGAGTTCGAACCCGGGACCATCAGGACCACCGAAAGACAGTCCAGAGCGCATACCACATGACCATGCATAGTACAAACATGATTGCACAAGATCTAATTTATCGTATGGCGGTATTAGTGATCATTTAATTGGTTTACCTGTACTCGAAAGAAAAAGTACACACCCTAGTGAGGAATACATGCCATTCGTTAATTATCGTCATTTATCGTAAATTGTAGCCCGTGAATAGTCCGCACACCACTGCAGAATTAAGGTTTGTAAAATGTTTTACTTGTTTCGGATGTTCCTTCAGAGTTGAAGATAGTTTACTTCCTAGTCCAAACCTCCCGCAGGACGACGGAGGATGGGAGCGGGCAGAATTTGAACCCACGACCATCGATTAAATCCAAACGACAGTCCAGCGCGCGAACCACACGACCAGGCAGCCATGAGGCTTCATTAGAAATAAGATGGTTTGATCATATTATAAGACATGACTATCATAAGTCATTCGTCTACCGTCGTCTGCTAACTAATGTCGTCTGCTAATTAATGTCGTCTCAGACAAAGTAAACACCGTGGTTGACATTTTGTGGTTTTGGTCTGTACAATCCACATGTCACTATAAAAATACCTCGCGCATGCTGGATACCTTTGCGGTGTTTCCCCAAATTCTACACCTGATACACCACAAAAGCTGGCTATTTATGGATTTGCCTACCTGTATGATGAATCTGCAACAGAATACATACTTAAAATCTCACCTGCCCGTAGAATACATATTTCTGGGGGTGTGCCTTGATAAAGTAGTCCAGCGGCCAGCGAACACAGTCTCTCATGTCGTCCAGGAGGCCAGACGACTTGTAGGAGTCAGGATACTCCACAAGGCCCCAGAGAAGCAAGGTCGTCGCCGAGGCCATGGGTAAGCCAAATTTCACGTAATCTCCCGCTGAAAAAAAATAGTTCTCGCTTATTTTGTCATTTTAAAACAGCTAAAAATATATCATATCTAAAGTTATGCATGCTTCCAAGAGCGTAGGGCGAGAGGAAAAGACATCAAAAAGAATAATTGTTATTCGTTATTATTATTTAATAAATGTACATTATGGATATTTGATACTTAGCATTGATATATATACATATATATATATATGGAGGCGCGGTGGCTGAGCGGTAAAGCGCTTGACTTACGAACCGGGGGTCCAGGGTTCGAATCCTGGTGAAGACTGGGATTTTTAATTTCGGGATCTTTGGGCACCTCTGACATTAGTTGAAGAAAAGTAAAGGCGGTTGGTCGTTGTGCTGTCCACATGACACCCTGGTAAACCTTAGGCCACAGAAAAAGATGATCACAAGGACCACAAGGTCTGAAAGGGGAACTTATATTTTTACTTTTTTACTATATATATATATATATATAATACTTTTTAGAAAGAGCTTAATGTTCCACGTGGGAGTGCTATGAAGACCAAATCAGGCGCCACGAAGAGAAAAGCAGACGGCGGCAGAGGGCCTCTGAAAGGGATAGCTGGAGAGCTGGAGAGCTCTCACGAAGGTGAAGGGAGGGGGTGCAGACGACGAAAAGAGCACTTAAAAAGACCATCGGTGGACTACTGTTGTGTCTACATCGGTGTATCAAAATAAGTAGGTCGCAACGGGGTTTACTTGGTCATCTGGAATACTGCACTCATCCTTTATCTCAATGGTCTTCTGGATGTATACGGCTGTACATGTATCAACTCATCAACTGATTCTCAAGCTATAATCTCTAGTTCCTCACTTCTTGCGTCATTAACGACTCTCTCTAATTGACGATACAGTCTTAGTTAATCTTATCTTATATAATACAGACGTTACTTCAAAAAAGAAAATGATTACGTCCTACGCGTCATGCATTTAGTCATGCATATTAACCAATGACTTAAATTCTGCCAAGTCACTGGTTTTCCTGGCTAGCTCAGGCAACCCATTCCATGCTCTAATAGCACTAGGGAAGAAGGAGTATTTGTACAAATTTGTCCTAGCATATGGGACGAGGAATGTGCCTTTATCTTTGTGTCTTTCAGAGTATTTTATTAAATTTTGTTTTTGTATTTGAAGATTATGGTTCAGTGTTTTATGTATGATTGCTACTTTTCTTTTGAGCCTTCTGTCCTGAAGGCTTTCTAAATTTAGTGATTTTACTAAAGGTGTTACTCTAGTCAAATGTGAATATTCGTTTGTTATGAATCTCACTGCTCTATTTTGTGTCTGTTCCAGTTTCTTAATGTTTTCTTGAGTTGAGGGGTCCCAAACGGAGGATGCATATTCTATTATTGGCCTAACCAAGGTTAAGTAACATTTTAGTTTTATGTTCTTATTTGATTTATAGAAATTTCTTTTAATAAATCCTAATGCTTTGTTTGATTTTTTTGTAGTTTCATCAATATGTGGATTCCATGATAGTTTTTCATTTATTATAACACCTAGGTATTTTGCGTTTTTAGTCTGTGATACTGGTTTGCCATGAATAAGATAAGTGGAATTAATTTGTTTTAGTTTTTTTTGTTACTCTTAACAACTGACATTTTTCTGGGTGGAAAGACATGCTCCAATTTGATTCCCATTTCTGTAATTCATCTAATTCTCTTTGTAAAATATCTGTGTCTTGTGTTGTTTTTATTGTTCTATATATTATGCAATCGTCTGCAAATAATCTGACTTTTGTTCCTGAACTAATGCAATTTGGTAAATCATTTATGTAAATTAAAAATAGTAGTGGACCCAAGACTGTACCTTGAGGTACACCTGAGTTTACTGTTATCGGTGTTGATTTAGAGCCATTTATTATTACAGTTTGTTCTCTCCCTATCAGAAAGTCTTTAATCCACTGATGCAGTGGACCATTAATGCCGAAATATTTTAATTTTTTAAGCAAACTATGGTGGTGAACTTTGTCAAAAGCCTTAGAAAAATCTAGTAAGATAGCATCTATTTGTTCACTATTATCTAAACCTTTTGAAAAATCATCAATTAGTCCTATTAGTTGTGTTTCACATGATCTATATTTCCTAAAGCCATGTTGGTATGGTGTGAGGACATTATGTTTGTCTAAGTGGTTTATGATGTTGCTACATATTATGTGTTCTAGGATTTTACATGTGATGCTGGTAAGTGATACTGGTCTGTAGTTCCCTGGGTCAGATTTTTCTCCTTTTTTAAATAGGGGGGTGACATTAGCTTTTTTCCAGTCCTTTGGTACTCTGCCCTGGTTAAGTGAAGCCTGAAAGAGTATTTTGAACACTGGGGCTAGCTCATTACTTAGTTCTTTGAGTAATCTAGCTGGAATACCATCAGGTCCAGAAGCTTTATTTGGTTTGGTGTTGGCTAATAGTTTTTGAATTCCATTTTCTTGTACTACTATATCTTCTATGTTGTCTACTTGGTTCAAATTCAGTAATATGTCTTTGTCTCCTGGGGCTGAGAATGCTGATGCAAAGTATTTGTTTAGAATGTTTGCTTTAGTTTCATTATCATTATGTATTATGTTATGTTCATCTTTTAATGGCGCTACGCCTGTTGTTTCCATTTTCTTAGACTTAATGTATGACCATAGGTTTTTGTTGTTATCTTTAGATATTACATTGTTTATGTATTCACTCTGCAGCTGTCTGCTTACTTTTTGGGTTAAGTGTTTAATTTTTATATACTTTTTGTAAACTCTTTCTGCATTAGTTTCTTTAAATTTTCTATAGAGGTTTTCCTTCTGTTTACAAAGCTTCTTTAGTCTATTATTAAACCAGCATTTATTTATTTTGTTTGATGTGTATTTAGTTGGTATATGTTTTTCTATAATGCTTTTAAGATGGCTTTTAATGAAATTCCAGAGGTTATCGACTGGTTGGTTAATGTCTTTTTCTAATAAGAATGTTTGTTGAAAGTTTAGTGCAGCTTGGTGTAGTTGTGTTAGGTTACATTTATTCCAGAGTAAGATTTTTCTTTTGGGTTTTGTATTGGCTACTGCTTTTATCTGACTGTGTATTTTTATGATCTCATGGTCTGATAGACCAGGGATAATTTCATAATCAACTACTAATCCAGGTCTGTTGGTTAAGAAGAGATCTAATGTGTTGTTTAATCTAGTTGGCTTTTTAATGATTTGATCTAAACTTAGGTTGTGTAAAGTTTCTATGAAAAGCTCATTTATGTCCTTAAGGTTTTGGTGTTTATCTATGGTTAGTGTTTTCCAATTTATATCAGGTAGGTTGAAATCACCCATAATCCAAAAAACTGCATTTTTATTTGTCTCTTTAAGTGTAGTAATCTGATTACATAGTTCCTGCATGTATTCTAAACTAGAATTTGGTGGTCTGTAAATGCTGCCTATTATTAGGGATGTTGAGGTGGTATTAATTTTACAAAATGTTGATTCTACATTTTTTGAGTTAGGTAAGGTAATTTCTTCTGCTATAAGAGTGTTTTTTATTGCTAAAAGAACTTCTCCATGATTATCAGCCCTATCTTTTCTAAAAATTTCATAATTACTATTGAAAATTTCTGCATTATAAATTTCAGGATGCAGCCAAGTTTCTGTTCCTGCAATTATGTCTGGTTTCTCACATTCTAATAAAATTTCTAAGTCTGCTGTTTTGTTCCTAATGCTTTGAAAATTTATTACTAAGGTTTTAAGGTATTTTGGTATTACTTCTTTAGTAGGTTTGTTTAGTGAGGCTGTTGTATTAATTTTAGTAGATTTAGGTTTAACAGGAGTGGATCTGGCTAGTGGTTGGTGAGTTTGGTTCGGGATGGTGTTTAGGATGTTGTATGGGTTAGAAGTGTCCGCATCAAAGGAATCAAACAGTCCTGATGTAAACTGAGGTAACCCACACGGTACACAGTGCCATGATGCATCTTTGTTGCCTAAGGCATAATACACAGGTGTATTCATATGGAGACATGATGCATGGTACCATTCATCGCAGGTGCAGTGGGTTGCGACCCCTTTGGGGGTCGATTGACGCTTTGCCAAGGGGTCGCCTAAGACCATCGAAAAAATGGATTGTTTTTGTCCATTCTTCTATTGCTGTATGTATGTGTACGGGGGGGGGTCGCGGCAGAGTGAGAGATTGTAAAAAGGGTCGCCGAGCCTAAAAGGTTGAGAACCGCTGATATAGATGGTTTCAAGACACACTGACACTGACCCCACTAAAAGTGGATAGATGAAAAGGATGTTCAACAACATTATCTGATATTAGACCAAACAGTACTTAAGTCAATAACATGGCCTCCACTTAGATCAAACAGTACGTAAGTCAATAAGATGGCCTCCACTTACACCAAACAGTACTTAAGTCAATAAGATGGCCTCCACTTACACCAAACAGTACTTAAGTCAATAACATGGCCTCCACTTACAACAAACAGTACTTAAGTCAATAACATGGCCTCCACTTACACCAAACAGTACTTAAGTCAATAACATGGCCTCCACTTACACCAAACAGTACTTAAGTCAATAACATGGCCTCCTCTTACACAAAACAGTACTTAAGTCAATAACATGGCCTCCTCTGACACCAAACAGTACTTAAGTCAATAACATGGCCTCCACTTCAACCAAACACTCCTTAAGTAAATAACATGGCCTCCACTTACACCAAACAGTACTTAAGTCAATAACATGGCCTCCACTTACACCAAACAGTACTTAAGTCAATAACATGGCCTCCACTTACAACAAACAGTACTTAAGTCAATAACATGGCCTCCACTTACACCAAACAGTACTTAAGTCAATAACATGGCCTCCACTTACACCAAACAGTACTTAAGTCAATAACATGGCCTCCTCTTACACAAAACAGTACTTAAGTCAATAATATGGCCTCCTCTGACACCAAACAGTACTTAAGTCAATAACATGGCCTCCACTTCAACCAAACACTCCTTAAGTAAATAACATGGCCTCCACTTACACCAAACAGTACTTAAGTCAATAACATGGCCTCCACTTACACCAAACAGTACTTAAGTCAATAAGATGGCCTCCACTTACACCAAACAGTACTTAAGTCAATAACATGGCCTCCACTTACACCAAACAGTACTTAAGTCAATAACATGGCCTCCTCTGACACCAAACAGTACTTAAGTCAATAACATGGCCTCCACTTACAAGTTACAGGCTACTTACTTCTATAAACACATTACACACTGGTCATTCTCTCGAATAAATACACTGAGGAGTCATTCAAAACAGAGGTCAATTGGTGTTATCCCCTCTCGTAGACTTATAGCACCAAACTGCTGGTTGACAACTAAGCCGGCGTGATATATCAACTAATAAAACTTCAAAGAACTTGAATAACTTCATTGTAAACGATAGCAAATATAACTTTATTTATATTACAGACCAAAACGACTTTTGATGAAATGAATGTAGTAGATTTAATTAAGTAATATTTTTAACAAGATCTAACTCACTATAATAAACACAACCTTTCAGTCTCACGTTCTGGAGTCGTCTGCCCTAAGACCAAGTGACGACGATGCCACAACCAATCGCTAATTCTTCCCACCGTCACCCACCGTCACCATAGAAACACCATAGAAACACACACACACACACACTCCATAACAATTGGAGTCATCCAGACAGAAAGTCACAATAAACAGACTAAAAGTATAAAAATACTGACAGGCATTCGTTTCTCTCTAAATAGGTTTCTATATGAATTGTTCAATGTATTTCATAAACATATGAATGCAATCATTAAGTCTGCACTTTGTTGATTGTCATGAACGAATAATAACAAGACTCTGGATATAACTTATAAGACATGAAATCAGCTGTTTAATCTAACGCCCATCTTGGTTGACAACAAACGCTACAAGGGATGTTACTCCCAAACACCGAGGGGTGCAACCTATATAAAACACACATCAACACACTTAACTTTGACTAAACGATGGGTAGCAAAGACTAATAAGCTAATTCTGCCCGAAGCTTGCTGGTTTAGGCGCCAGTAATTCGCCTTTGCCTTTTCTCCTGTCGGTGGTAACTCAATATTTGATATACATGAGTTGGACTGGTTGTCAGAGGCTATTTGAGACGCGAGCCTTTGGAAGCATTTTATAGGTAATGATGGGCTTAAAACCATTACCATTTCCGGCGTTGATAACCTTGCGGAACCAAGGTAATGTTGGCCTCCTTCAGTCGTAGAACGACTATGGTTCATCTCGAACACTTTTTCATGTAATTGTGGAACCCTATTTTGGAGAGACACTCCAGTCCACCTATATCGCAGGTCAAGGTGGCTTTCGCTTTGGTGGTAGAGGAGCCGGCCATTTTTCGTATGGCACATTTTTTTTCCAGAGCTGAGGAATATGATTATAATTGTTTTCGAATAAATAATACAACTTACAGTCGTACCATCCTCCTGACAAGTCTTCTCCATCTGAACCGTGGTCTTCCAGTGCTGAATGACCTCGCCATTTAATTTTTCTATGCTCAGGGAGCCATCCAGAGCGTTGGACTTCGAAAAACAGTATGGACTTGTACATCACCTCACCATAGTTGTATCCTGATCAGTAATAGACATAATTTATTTCAACTGGTAAAAACCATTTATAGAACTAAAAATTTAGGTTAAAGATGAATTTAACTAAATAATCGATACAGAATACTTCCGTTAAGCAATTAACAAACTCGTCAATAGAGATCATCGGAAAAATATTTAATAAAAATACTACCAAAATTTATATATAAATATATAAAGTCCATAAAAACGGCAAAGAAAATGAGGCCCAAGGATTCCTATGATGACAAAACTAGAATTGAATAGCGCAAATGCTGAAGTTTCCTTTATTGAATGAAAAAAATCATCGAAAATACTTTTAAAAATTATATAAAATAAATAATAAGGATTGTCTTCGAGTCCGAGGATTAATAAGGATTTGATAATAGGGAGAGATCAAACTGTAATAACAAATGGCTCTAAATCAACAGCAATAACAGTAAACTCAGGCGAACAGTCTAAGGTCCACTACTATTTTAAATTTACATAAATGATTTACCAAATTTTTACCCAAAATTACCACAAAAAATCAAAGCATTAGGGTTTATTAAAAGTAATTTCTATAAGTCAACTAAGAACATAAAATTGAAAAGTTATTTAACCTTGGTTAGGCCAATAATGGAATATTCTTCCTCTGTTTGGGACCCCTCAACTCAAGAAAACATTAAGAAACTGGAACAGACACAAAATAGAGCAGTGAGCTTCATTACTGACGAATATTCACATTTGACTAGAGTAACACCTTAAGAAAAATCTCTAAATTTAGAAAGCCTTCAGGACAGAAGAATAAAAAGTAAAGTAGCAATTATACATAAAACACTGAACCATAATCTTCAAATACAAAAACAAATCTAATAAAATACTCTGAAAGACAAAAAGATAAAGGCACATTCCTCGTTCCATATGCTGGGACAAATGTGTACAAATGCTCCTTCTTCCCTAGTGCTTTAAGAGTATGGAATAGGTTGCCTGAGATAGCCAGGAAAACCAGTGACCAGTGACTTGGCAAAACTTAAGTCATTGGTTAACATTCGTGACTAGATGCATGACGCGTAGGACGTGACAATCTTTTTTGAAGTAACGTCTGTATTGTATAAGTCCAGCAATGCAGTATTTTTTATTATTTTTTATATATAGCGCTACTTTCATGCTTATAGCATGCTCAGAGCGCTTTTGGTCAAATCTCATTTGTGGACCAGTTGGGCGGAGGGGGTATCTAGGAGTTGGTTTTCCGTGCTGCCTTTAGGCGCTCAGAAAACACAACTCTGCCCGAGTCGGGTGTCGAACCTCGAGCCCCCTTCTAGGTAGCCAAGCCAAGTTCAAGCGCAATTAGCCTCTCGACCACGATTCCCAATGCAATATTTCCCATGGTAGAGCAGCCCAGCTGCGAGTGATGCCACCTACATATTTGCCACACTCAGCGCAGACATAACCATTTTCCACTAGTTGAGAAATAAAAGGGTTAATTCAATTTCAGCGTGGTCAACAATAGCGACATTTTCAATCCAACTCTAGCATCAAAAATTAAACACGGTTACAAAAACAGTTTGTGTGGAAACAAAAACTCAAAATCGGCCCCCGAAGTGGTCCACCCAGGCAGGTAAAAAAGACAGGTTTCAATATTTTTAGAAAGAACATCAAATGAAATTCTATCAAAGACAAATGACAGAGAAGAATGGAGAAAGATGGTTGATATATCTTGTGTGGTACCCCAGCGGTCCAGCAGACCAAAGGATAGGTGAAAGTAAATGTGTAGTTAGATGCGAACCTGGCCTAACTGATGTCTTATAATGAATATCTAATTGATCTAATTGTTTTTGTGCGGTAGAACGCTGCAGTTTACGCGATAATATGAAAAACTACGTATTAATGGTTGCTTTAAATTATGTCCAACTTATATGCTTACATCGAAACTGTCTGTTTACTGTAAAGTTTAAAAACATCATTTCTCCCACACCCATTCTCCGGTCAAGTTGAAACTTTGCACAAGTATTCATTGGTGTAGACTTTACTTCGATCAATTAAAAAAAAGAGAACAACCAATTAGTCAATTAATTAATGGTAATATTTTTTTTGTTTTTTTTTTGATGCCAACAAGGAAAATTAATCCTTCAATATTCACCGATATGGTTAAATATGCTGCGATATGTCCTCTTAAATAATTGTACACGTCATTTCTACCAAACCAATTCTCGGATCAAGTTGAAACTTTAAGCAATTATTCATTGTACCTAACAAAACATGAATCAATTAAAAAAAACAACAAAAAAAAACAAAAAAACAATTAGTCAATTAACTATTGGTAATATTTTTTTTTGTGGGAATGGAGAAAGGGAAATAACCTCTACATTCTTGAGTCATATAATTGTAAGGGCTGAGTTCTTCCCCTTTGATTTAAAAAAAAATATAGTTTTAAAAATATTTTGCCTGTTTTGTCAATATATATATATATTCTTGAACATGCTGGTTTCTTCCAATGTGGGCAGAAGCTTCGACTCTGATTTGATAGTTTACGGCACGGGCATGAAATGGCAGTAGGCGACATCACTGGTCAATGTAATTCGAAATAAATTCTCAGAAAAAAAAGGTTTTGAACATCTGGTCTACAATTTGGGTGTTTGTGGGGAGGAGCGACAAATGCCATAGCTGTATAAGTGTGTACCTCAATTTTTTATTTTTATATAGGTCGTCAGGATTGAACGAAAAGAGAAAGAGAGACACACACACACAAAGAGAGAGAAATAAATGATAGAAAGAAAGAAAGAGAAAGAGATAGAGAGAAAAAATAGCTAGAGAAAAAGAAAGAGAGAGAAAAAAAAAAGAGAAAGTGAAAGAAAGAGTAAGAGTGTGAGTGACAGAGAGAAAGAGCGAGGGAGAAAGAGAACGACAGAAAGAAAGAGCGAGAGAGAAAGAGAACGACAGAAAGAAAGAGAGAAAGAGAACGACAGAAAGAAAGAGCGAGAGAGAAAGAGAACGACAGAAAGAAAGAGCGAGAGAGAAAGAGAACGACAGAAAGAAAGAGAGAAAGAGAACGACAGAAAGAAAGAGCGAGAGAGAAAGAAAACGACAGAAAGAAAGAGAGAAAGAGAACGACAGAAAGAAAGAGCGAGAGAGAAAGAGAACGACAGAAAGAAAGAGAGAAAGAGAACGACAGAAAGAAAGAGCGAGAGAGAAAGAAAACGACAGAAAGAAAGAGCGAGAGAGAAAGCTCGCAAGTGTGCTGTAGTTGCTTATAAAGTGTGAACGTATGATTGCTGTGTTAGAAATACAATAATATTGTGTGGCCAGGCCAATACTCTTGTTGTTTTTTTTTATGAAAGGGAGAGAAGAATTCTAAAAAAAAATTCCCTTTCGTCTTCATAGCCATGTGAGCATGCACTATTAACAATATGAAGCAGACTTAAAAGTACCATACTATGCACGGTAAGACCAGATTTACATGAACTGATCTAAACCCAAACTATTGTTTTAAAGAATATTTAAGTTTTGGACTTACTATTCGTGCTAGGTGGCCAAGGCACCTTCGGTGGAACTGTTGGCTCAACGGTCTGGTTCCCTTCTGAGATTGGGATGAACGGCCAGAAATTGTGTGTTGGGAGTTCAAAGTAGTCTTTGGTGTCATTTCTCTGAAAACACACACACAAAGTAGTCAAACATTTAAAGACAATATAGATCCTTACATATTAGTTTGAATGGCCGAGAAAAGTCTGTGGTACGTTACGTCTTATCTTATTCTGCCTTCTACATGCTCTGCCTTCTAAATGCTCTGCCTTCTAATGCTCTGCTTTCTAAATGCTCTGCTTTCTAATGCTCTGCCCTCTTAATGCTCTGCCTTCTACATGCTCTGCCTTCTAAATGCTCTGCCTTCTAATGCCCTGCTTTCTAAATGCTCTGCCTTCTAAATGCTCTGCCTTCTAATGCTCTGCCTTCTAAATGCTCTGCCTTCTAATGCTCTGCCCTCTTAATGCTCTGCCTTCTACATGCTCTGCTTTCTAAATGCTCTGCCTGCTAATGCTCTGCCTTCTAAATGCTCTGCCTTCTAAATGCTCTGCCTTCTAAATGCTCTGCCTTCTACTTGGTCTGCCTTCTAAATACTCTGCCTTCTAAATGCTCTGCTTTCTACATGCTCTGCCTTCTAAATGCTCTGCTTTCTAATGCTCTGCATTCGAACACTTAGTGAGGTTGTGACAGAGCCGTCGCATGAGGTTTGCGGGACATGTTCTCCGACAAAATGAACTACGCACACCAAGAGTTGCAATGAGATGGAGGCCAATACGAGGAAAGCGCAAACAGGGACGTCCTCGTATAACTTGGCGACACACCTTCATGGAGGACCTCAGAACAGTGGACACCTGGTGGGAGGAGGCTTCAGACATTGCCAGTGACAGATCTTTGTGGAGACAGCTTGACGCCCAATGCGCCGAACGGCGCGGGAGGACCTAAGTCTAAGTCTATGTTTGTATCACAGGAGACTCACGTGGACAGGATATGACGAATAATGCTAATTAGTAAATTAACTCTTTCTCTACTAACTGACGATGCCAGCGTTGATTCCACCAGAATGTGGTAAATATCTACGGAGAGAAAGAGTTAAGGATATGGTATACGGTGTGTCCGCCTGATGTGCTCAAGCAGGATGTCTACTGTCACGTCAATTACTTGTTAATTTACTCGCTAAAATAGATTTATATCATTATAATGTTTTCTTTCTTATTCGGTTGGTTGCTATGGAAATCTCGTCTCGCGATGTGTCATATACGAGAGCTACAGTAGTGATTGTTATAAAAACATGTGGATTTCTCTGTGCAGTGATAAAGCTTACTGTAATAAGAAATAAAGGAACACTGAAGAGTAACCTAAAACAAGGCTTTATTAAACTAGAACGACACATGAACTGACGAAAGAGACTTGGACAGTAGCACACTAGATCAATGTTGTGAACACATTCTCACGACGTTACACAAACATAAACAAATAGTAACTATTTCACCACATTCACCCCGCCTAGAATTAAAATAGCAAGTATAGTAATATAGTAGGCCAATAGCATAAATAAAAGAGAATGCCAGTGCCTGTAATACAATAGATTATCAATAGATCAATAAATAGTGTCGAAATATTAATTTCTCTAGTAAACAATAGTGAATGGTGATACAAAGAAACCTAAAAACCAGTATCTGTTGTATGACTTATAAACAATTAATAGTTTCTGTTTTAAGTATTAACAAATAGTGTAGTAAGTAGACATGTACATAAGTAAGTGAAAAGTAAACTCTAGTATCAGTAGCAAGAGATAAACAATGCCAGTTTATGTAGAACATAAGTAGTGCAATAGAGGAACAACTCTAGACTCTATAGTTCGGTCTGGTTCTTCTCTCTCTTAAGTTGTAACGGGGTTGACTATCCTGTTCTACAGTTTGGGAGTCACTAGCGAGTTCCTGAGCGTCAATTGGGGTATTTTCAAGAGGAAGCGCTCGGAGGTCCTCAGAGCCTACCAGGGGTTCTTTCCTTTCTTGTATCACCGTAGGGGTGTTTACTGGTACTTCCGTGTTTTGAGTTTCTGGAGGATATTCATTATCCTCACCCTTAGGGAAGAACGAAGGTTCTCTTGTTGTTGTGGATGGGGAGGGGGTGGGAGCCAAGCGTCTTAGAGAGACCGTCTCCTCTTTACCGCTGGGCAACCGTACGACGGCATATTGGGGGTTACACATCAGCAGGTCGACTTCCTCCGTGAGAGGATCATACTTTGAAGATCGGTTCTCTCTTCTCAGCAACACTCGACCTGGGCTAGATAGCCAAGTGGGGATAGATATCCCGAAGGAGGATTTCCGGTTGAACCGGAAAACTCTCTCGTGTGGAGTTTCGTTTGTTGCCGTAGATAGTAATGATCTAATCGAGTATAGGGCCTGGTTCAAGACAAGCTCCCATCTCGAGTTCGGGAGATCGAGGTCTTTCAGTGCAAAAGTAATAGCGTTCCATAGAGTTTTGTTTAGTCGTTCAATTTGTCCGTTGCATGAAGGATTAAAAGCGGTTGTTCTACTTGTAGCTATTCCCCAGAAAGGATTGCACCTCCCTCGACATAAAGGCCGTACCTCTGTCAGAATGGGCGTACTCTGGCATCCCAACTAAGGAAAACAGCTGATTTAAACACTTTATGACAGTAGATGAGGACATATCGGGACATGGGTAGGCAAATGGGAAGCGTGAGTACTCATCCACCATTGTTAATAAGTATTTGTTGTGAGTAGCAGATGGGAGTGGCCCCTTAAAATCGATGCTTACTCTCTGAAATGGTTGTGTAGCCTTGATGAGGGTGCCTGAAAACTGTTTGAAGAATCTAGGCTTCAGTTCAGCGCAAGTTTTACATTGGTTTACCACTTTGCGGACGTCCTCGCAGGAAAAAGGTAAGTTCTTAGTCCGAACGAAATGGAGGAGTCTCGTGACCCCTGGGTGACAGAGGTTGTTGTGTAACAGTTTGAGGTCTTCTCCAGTCATTGCTGACGCAAAGTGGTTTCTTGAAAAGGTATCCGCCGCAGCGTTTTGTTTCCCGGGTCGATATACGACGTCATATTGGAAACAACTAAGCTCCAGTCGCCATCTTTGTATCTTTTCGTTTTTGATCTTGCCCTTGTTCTGCTGGTCAAACATAAAAGACACTGAGCGTTGATCTGTAACCAATGTGAAGGGTCTACTGATAAGGTAATGTTGCCATTTTCTCAGGGCTTCTACGATAGCGTATGCTTCCTTTTCTACTGCTGAGTGTCTGCGTTCACTATTCGTGAGTGTTCTTGAAAAGAAGGCGACAGGACGGCCTTCTTGATTAAGAGTGGCGGCAATCGCGATGTCAGAGGCATCTGTTTCGACTGTTAGAGGTCGATTGTAATCTATCGTCGACACAGCAGCGTTTTCAAGTTCGTGTTTTAGCTGTTTAAAAGCTTCTTGAACTTGTTCAGGGGGAGGAAAGGCTTTGTTGTTTACCAATAAATGGATCTTGTTGGAGAAATTTGGGATCCATTGAGAATAATAGGACAGTAGTCCAATCACCCGCTTTTGTGATTTCATGTCTTGTGGTGGAGGTAGGTTTCTCAATGCTTGAAATCTTTCGGGGTCTGGTCTTAATTGCCCTTGTGAGATTTCGTAGCCTAGGAGGCATACTTTATTAGTCGCAATAGCACTTTTATCATTGTTGAAGGTGATACCGTACTTTTTAGCGGCATTGAGAAATCTCTGTAGATTCTGGTCGTGGCTACTGGGGTCAAGTCCGCAGATGGTAACGTTATCCACGTAAGCGAACGTGTCCTGTAGCCCTGCCTCCTCAATTATTGTGTTGATCGTCCTTTGAAATGCAGCGACTCCGTTTGTCACTCTAAAAGGAATGCGGCAAAACTGATAAAGCTTTCCGCCAGCCTCGAACGCCGTGTACTGCTTTTCATCATCCCTGATAGGTATCTGGTGGTAAGAGCTTTTGAGTTCATGTGTCGTTCTAGTTTAATAAATTGTAATAAGAAATAAAGGAACACTGAAGAGTAACCTAAAACAAGGCTTTATTAAACGACACATGAACTGACGAAAGAGACTTGGACAGTAGCACACTAGATCAATGTTGTGAACACATTCTCACGAAGTTACACAAACATAAACAAATAGTAACTATTTCACCACACTTACCTTCAATTTTTATTTTACATTAGAACAAGAGATTGTAAATTTTTTATTAGAACTAGTAATGACTCGATATTAATGTTAATTAATATTAATATTAATTTTCTTTTCGTTACAAGTGAAATTAAAAGATAAAGCATATTAAGAATAATATAAAAACTACTTGTTTAAAGTAGCATTTATACATAAAACACTGAACAATAATCTTAAAATACAAAAAAAAAAAAACATAATAAAATACTCAGAAAGTCACAAGGATAAAGATTACATAGTGAAGGCAAATTCCTTGTTCCATATGCTAGAAAATATTTTACTAATGCCCCTTCTTCCCTAGTGCTATTAGAGCACGGTGTCGTGCGCATCTAGAGTTGCTTCTTGTGTGATGTTTTCTTGTATGCACCATAATGTTTGTGCGCTAGTTCCTAAGGACTCGCCATGTTGATGTCATTGCTTCTGTTGTGTTTTTGCTGATGGCGAAACTTTTGCAGGAGCTTTCTTCTGTTGGCTTTCTTCCCCAGTATAGGGTAAGTTAGTTTATTTTACTTTTATTCTTCGTGGTGTAGCTCTAAATCCGTTGGTCCTATGATCTTGTGAATGACGGTCACATGGAATGCATATTTTTCTTGTTCAGGGACGCAGGCTTTGGACTCTGCTTGATCTGTGTGTTGGATACATTACTTGTGGCCATCGCGAGGCCAATTCGAGGCCAATTCGAAATGTTGCATTTTTTATAAGATGTGCTTTAGTTAGGGTTGAATGACTTGCTTAACTTGTATTTGACATTGTAACTTATTGTTGTGTACAGATTCATCATTCAGGTCATAATATTCATTCATTCATTAAATTGTTAAACATACACTCTTGTTGTTAACTCATGTAAGTTAACTTATCGTTATTATTAATATTGTTCATGTTGAACAATTGTTGTTCAGTTGAATGACATATAGTCGATGTTTAGTAAGCCCTATTTTTAAATACTATTACTCTTTGCTTTGGTTTATACTGTTGAAGTGGGGCGGAACCCGGGAATTCAATGAACTTATGTCTACCCCTAGATCAACAAGCTGGATACACGGAATGGGTTGCCTGGCAGAATAATAATAATAATAATAATCTTTATTATCCGTAAGGAAATTTGTCTTACAATTTGTGCATTACACCAAACAAAAAACATTATAACTATAAGAAACCAATTCACACCAGACTCACTCATAATTTACATGTGACAAAGTTTATACCAGATTGTTTCTATTTAATGATTTGATTGCCAAGGGAACAAAAGAGTGTTTGTGTCTGTTTGTCTTTGCTATCGGTGTCTTGTATCTCTTTTGTGATGGTAAAATCACGAAATCCTGACACAAAGGGTGATTCTTTATTTCGAGGATCTTGTTAGCTTTTTTATAGATGTTTGTCTCAAACAACTTCCCAAATGGGGTTTGTTTTTTGCCAATGATTTTGCCAGCAGCATTGAGGACTCTTTTAAGTTTATTTTTATTTTTAATGCTCAGATTGCCATACCAGGCAGTGATATTGAAACTGAAAATATAAGTCACCTGAATGATTAGATTGACCTTGGGACACGCGAAGTAAGTAATCACCTTCTTATCTTTGAAGTAACATCTGTAACATAATATAAGATAGTTACTTTTGTATAACGCAACTTTCATGCTGCAAGCACATTCAGTGCGCACTGGTCCAATCTCTCTTGTGGGCCTATGGGAGAGGGTTTCCATGCTGCCGTTAGGCGTTCAGCAAACACATATTTCTTCGAGTCGGGATTCGAACTCAAGCCCCTTGATAGGCAGCCAATCGTCTTTTTTTTTTGTCACTCATCCCACTCATCAAAGTTCCCAAATGAGAACCAAAACAAAAATAAAATGAACATTACCTTAAAGAAGTCGTCAGAGTCGACTGGTATCCAAGGCCAGAAATTATGGGATGGTATCTGCAAAAAGTCCTTAGTCGAATTGTTGGCAGTGGCGGGCTCGAAGATGGGGATCCAAGGCCAGAAGTTGTGGGTGGGGGCGGTGATGGTGATGTTGACGTTGACGAAGGGCCGGATCAGAAGAAGCCCGAGGGTATGCTCTAGGAGTAGATAGTTGATGACCACTACTGGCAGGGCATCCGCTGGCATGTTGTCCACTAAATGAAGTCAACCATGTCAGTAAGATATATTAATCTATTTTTAGTCCAAGAGCGCACAACTCAAATAGCTACCATTTAAATTACAAAAGTTGTGAACCCCTACACCGACCATCATTGGTCTAAAATTTGTTGGTAATAATTTTAGGTCAGCAACTAGCCCAACTTTTGATCTGTATGCGCAATTACTGAAATCAGTCACAATATGTACCCTTTTAAAAGTAAATCAAATGAATCGATATTTAGTATCACAGTGCTGTGAAGGATTAAAAATACAAAAAAAAAAAAAAAAAAAAACTATAAAAAAAATTTAATGCATGAAGGGATTTTCCATGTCCTAAATTACACTTAAGTAGACTTTTCGAAAAAAACTGGCAACTCCTTTAACGAAATCAACAATCGGAAACACGGTAACGACTTGAAACCACACTCTAGAACACTGGGAAAAGCCACATTCCTTAAAGCGAACGTTTTTCCAAATAGTGCCAGTGACACTGATCTGCTGCTCGCAAAATGTCTGCTGAACACACAGGAAAACATTTGGTTGATAGTTAGGCTGCAGCCAAACAGCAATCTACAAAGAAAGTAGACGCTTGGCCTACTGCACAAAAGAATACACAATAGCGGTGGTCAGTGGACTCGAGTTTGACAATCAATGAAAAGATCTACTCAATTTTTACTTTCATATTGGAAAACAAGGGTGACAATCAATTCGTTCTACTTTTGTATTTTTTTTTTTTAGTGTATTGTTTTTCTTCTTTGCACGAGCCATTGTTATAGACTTCCGTGTTTTGTTAATAGATAATCCCAACGCCCCTGCGGCAGTCAGGTAGTGTCGTCATTTTAAGATGTTCGGTGAGAGAACAGCGTTCAAAGGACTTTCTCCATTATTTTTAGACAGACACAATGGCCACGATTGTGAATAGAACCTTCATCAGTTTCGCGAAAATCCTGGGGTCGAATTTACTATAATATGTATTGTAAATAGAAACGCATAAGATCATAATGTAGTCTCTGAAATTGACAGGCTTTTTTTTTTTT
>NC_074723.1:4597500-4610000 GCF_947242115.1 Biomphalaria glabrata
TACAGAATTGTAGGGTGGACAATAACAATCCATATTTTCGATGTTCTTAGGCGACCCATGGCAAATGGTCAATCGACCCCCAAAGGGGTCGCGACCCACAGGTTGAGAACCCCTGACATAGAGTCTATTTTAGAAAATAAGAAATGAGACTAATATTTTTGATGTCTGTCTGTCTGGTAAAAAGTTTGACACGTTTTTTCTCCCACACCCAATCTCGGATCCAGCTGACATTTCGCACAATTATTTCTTTCACCTGACAACACAAGAATCACTATATATATATATATATATATATATATATATATATATATATATATATATATATATATATATATATATATATATATATAAATTAACCAATTATTTAATTAAACTATTGGTAATTAATTATTTTGTTTGGTATCTTGAACAACGGAAAGAAATTGTACAAGACTGATAAGGTGGTATAAGTTGAATTAATCCCTTTCATACTTTGTAGAGAGGAAAGTTTGAAATTAAATATAGATATTTATAAAACCTTTTTTTTATAATCAATTCCCTGGTTAGTGGATTGGCTTGAGATAGATGGGAAGTATTCAAAGTATACAGCCGAGGAGTTTGAATTCAGAACTATGAGGTTGTTTGTGCTACTAAGACACGAGCTCTTAGTCCGGTGTCTCTTTCAACATGTTTCATTTACAATTTCTGTCCTCTTTACCTCAATATGAACTATTAGAATATTTTTTTGTAACTAAAAGGAGGACAAATTTTGTCATCAGTGGTTCTATAACAAAAGCCCTAGTACTTTATTAGTGAACTAATTGCATCGTTTTTAATGCATTTAAAAATACATAAAAATACAGATTTAGGTTCTTACACTATATCAGAGCATAGGTGCTTAACGTGCACCCAAAATTGCACTACATAGCGTGCACCCAAAATTGCACTAGATAACGTGCACCCAAAAAATTGCACTAGATAAAGTGCACCCTAAATTGCACTAGATAACGTGCACCCTAAATTGCACTAGATAACGTGTACCCAAAAAAATGCACTAGATAACGTGCACCCTAAATTGCACTAGATAACGTGCACCCTAAATTGCACTAGATAACGTGCACCCTAAATTGCACTAGATAACGTGCGCACAAAATTGCAATAGATAGCGTGCACCCAAAAAATTGCACTAGATAAAGTGCACCCTAAATTGCACTAGATAACGTGCACCCTAAATTGCACTAGATAACATGCACCCAAAAAAATGCACTAGATAACGTGCACCCAAAAAATTGCACTAGATAAAGTGCACCCTAAATTGCACTAGATAACGTGCACCCTAAATTGCACTAGATAACGTGCACCCAAATAATTGCACTAGATAACGTGCCCCAAAAAAATTGCACTAGATAACGTGCACCCAAATAATTGCACTAGATAACGTGCACCCAAAAAAATTGCACTAGATAACGTGCACCCTAAATGGCACTAGATAACGTGCACCCTAAATTGCACTAGATAGCGTGCACCAAAAAAAATTGCACTAGATAACGTGCACCCAAAAATTGCACTAGATAGTGTGCACTCAAAAAATTGCACTAGATAACGTGCACCCAAAAAAATTGCATTAGATAATGTGCACCAAAAAATTGCTCTAGATAACGTGCACCCAAAATTGCACTAGATAACGTGCACCCAAAATTGCACTAGATAAAGTGCGCACAAAATTGCACTACATAGCGTGCACCCTAAATTGCACTAGATAGCGTGCACTTTAAATTGCACTACATAGCGTGGACCCTAAATGGCACTAGATAGCATGCACCCTAAATTGCACTAGATAACGTGCACCCAAAATTGCACTAGATAACCTGCACCCAAAATTGCACTAGATAACGTGCACCCAAAATTGCACTATATAGCGTGCACACAAAATTGCACTACATAGTGTGCACCCTAAATTGCACTAGATAGCGTGCACCCTTAATTGCACTAGATAGCGTTCACCCTAAATTGCACTAGATAGCGTGCACCCAAAATTGCACTAGATAGCGTGCACCCTAAATTGCACTAGATCTCGAGTACAAAAAAGTGCACTTAATAACGCACACCAAAAGTGGTCAGTCATTACGAATGACAGGTAAATATGAAAGCTTTATTGAAATATGATGTGCAGTTGTAAATTAATAATAAGGCTTGTCTTAAAGTACAAAGATTAACAAGGAGTGCAGTATTTCCCGTGGCTACGCAGCCCCAGCTGTGACCTACATATTTTGCCACAACCATTGTAAATTAGAGAACCAACAAGTACCTTTAAGAAAGAAACAAATCACCTCTTGTCCCTAATCTACGGATTCGAACTCTTGTACGTTGAAGATTTACCTCAACCACGAAGTAATGTCATTGATTATACGCACTTTGAGAACGCAAAAATACTCGGGATCAAGGCAAGTTCAAGGCCAAGAGTTAGGATTGACATTATACAAGCAACAGGATTTGCACCTAGCAACAGACTGTGTGCTTCCGCGTGTCCACCCCCCCCCCCCCCCTGTGAAATCGAAAAGATAAATACGCGCGAACTACTTACCTATAGTTCCAAATAAACAGAAGAAACTCAAGACAACACACACAAAGATACGGTCTGCTCCGATCTCTTCTGTCGCTGACGTCGCGTTCATCATGATGGACTATCTCTGGAAAGATTAGAAATGACAAGACGATGCATTATTTATTGTTGGTTTCAAATGTTTTTTCCTTTCAAACATTTTCTTTCAAATGCTTTTTTATATTTCAAATGTTTTTCTTTCAATATATATATATTGTGGCTGATTGGTAAAGCGTTTGGCTACCGAACTGGGGTCCGGGGTTCGAATCCTGGTGAGGGCTGGGATTTTTAACTTCAGGATCTTCGGGCGCCTCTGAGTCCACCCAGCTCTAATGGGTACCTGACATTAGTTGGGGAAATGTAAAGGCGGTTGGTCGTTGTGCTGGCCACATGACACCCTCGTTAACCGTAGGCCACAGAATCAGATGACCTTTACATCATCTGCCCTATAGACCACAAGGTCTGAAAGGGGAACTTTACTTACTTTACTATATATATATATATATATATATATTTTTTTTTTTTTTCCTTTAATTCTTTTTTAAAGCACTAGATCTAGATAATAGTCACTCACCAGTTCTAAGTATAGACAACGGTGAATCATTAATTAGGTCTAACCGTTATTTTAATTATCGTGCACATATGCATCACTAACCAAAGTATATGTTCGCCATATTGCCTGCTTCATCCTATCTTCTCTATCTAATTATTACCCAACGACGTTTCTTTGTATTAGCTCTTAGCACTATAAAGTAAACAGTTACAAGAGCTTCTAGATCTTTTAAATATCTAAATGCGTCCAAGCACGAAGCATCTGTGAAACAGGCGTCGTCAAATCCACGCATTCCCATGCATTCCTAGTCCCTGTCTCAGAAAAAAGACAAATTAGAATCAGCCATAAATCTCAACTCTACACATGTCCGTAATGTAACATTAAGTCCTTGCTCTTTGAGCAGACGATTTTTTCACCCAGTCCGGTCTAGCTCAAAGACAGAGATCAAAATAATCTTCCAAACTACTTTCGGCCTGTAGTCCAGAACTTTACGGCCCAATAAATTCACTTTGGCGGGTTATTTACGATCCATTCTTCGGTCTCTTCGTCCTTTTTTTTTTTTTTTTTTTTAAACTTCTGCTCTTACTGATTCGCTCCCTTGGATAGCTAAGGGAGACTACTAAGACATAAAACGACTAAACTACTACTATCCACTACTTTAGTATTTAGGAAAAAGGATGCAGACGAGAATGTTTCACGTCACAAATGACCTAATTTGTTTCATACAAGATTTTGAATAAGCAGATGCGAAACATTTGTTACAAAGCTGAAAGTAATGAACTCTGGCTGTCTGGTAAAAAGTTTGAACACGTTATTTCTCACACATTCATTCTCGGATGAAAGTGAAACTTCACACAATTATACATATAGTACATAATAAAACAAAAATTTTAAACAATTAGTCGACTAATTATTGGTTATTATTTTGATTGATATCGAAAAAGGGAAATTAATCCTTCAATATTCAGAGATATGGCTAAATATGTGGGGTTTCCCCCCCCCCCTTAGACAACTGAACACGTTATTTCCCGTACACCCATTCTCGGTTCAATCTGAAACTTTGTACACTTTTTCATTGTACCTAGCAATAAATAAATTTATTAAACGATTAGTCAATTAATTATTGGTAATTATTTTGTTTGATATCGGAAAAGAGAAATAAATTCTTCATTATTGAGATATATAGTTGTAGATGTGGAATTCTTCTCTTAGGATAAGCTTTATATTTATATGTGTAAAAGTTTTTCTTTTTTTTTTTTTTGTAAATGTGTTAGATACTTCAGCAGGGCTCACTATTTACGGGGCCTAATATTTATGCTCCTTAAAATAAACCTAGCGCCCCCCCCTTCTCAATTAAAGGTTCCTCCAATATCAACTATTAGAATTGGAATACTTTTTTTTTTTCAGTTGCCATTTTTTTTCACTGTTAAACATGTTTGGGTGTTTGTGTCGAGTGGTTCCCCTTGGTCCACACATCCAATGATGCCATCAATATTTCTTATGTCCGCCTTACACATCATTTACATTCCGAGTATCCTAGTCATACATCCAGTACACATCATTTACATTTCGAGTATCCTAGTCATACATCCAGTGCACATCATTTACATTCCGAGTATCCTAGTCATACATCCAGTACACATCATTTACATTTCGAGTATCCTAGTCATACATCCAGTACACATCATTTACATTTCGAGTATCCTAGTCATACATCCAGTACACATCATTTACATTTCGAGTATCCTAGTCATACATCCAGTACACATCATTTACATTTCGAGTATCCTAGTCATACATCCAGTGCACATCATTTACATTTCGAGTATCCTAGTCATACATCCAGTGCACATCATTTACATTTCGAGTATCCTAGTCATACATCCAGTACACATCATTTACATTTCGAGTATCCTAGTCATACATCCAGTGCACATCATTTACATTCCGAGTATCCTAGTCATACATCCAGTACACATCATTTACATTTCGAGTATCCTAGTCATACATCCAGTACACATCATTTGCTATTCGAGTATCCTAGTCATACATCCAGTACACATCATTTACATTTCGAGTATCCTAGTCATACATCCAGTACACATCATTTACATTTCGAGTATCCTAGTCATACATCCAGTGCACATCATTTACATTTCGAGTATCCTAGTCATACATCCAGTGCACATCATTTACATTTCGAGTATCCTAGTCATACATCCAGTGCACATCATTTACATTTCGAGTATCCTAGTCATACATCCAGTGCACATCATTTACATTTCGAGTATCCTAGTCATACATCCAGTGCACATCATTTACATTTCGAGTATCCTAGTCATACATCCAGTGCACATCATTTACATTTCGAGTATCCTAGTCATACATCCAGTGCACATCTTTAATGGCAGTTACGGAGCAGGGAAAAGGCTTCTTAATTTCTACCAGAATGTAATCTGTTTATGGCATTGTACTTAGAAGGAAGAACCCGAGATGATATCAATGCGCCTCAATCTTAAGCAAGATGAAAAGGAAGTGATACTTGCGGATGAAAAACTGTTCATGACATGCGCTTCGGACAGTAGTCACGATAGGACCGGGTTCGAAACCTTTCCGCTGCCATTCTCTGCTGTCTTGCAGGAGGTTTTGAGTTAGGTTGAATCATCGCGAACCCTTTAGTTAACTCCATCGTGAACCGTACTTTTAACTGTATTGTGAATCCCAAGGTCTCGAAGCAATTTAAGGTTGTTAATGTTGAATAATAAAAAAAGAAAATGAATAAAGAATTTAAAAAATAGGATTTAGATAAAAGCGGAACAAGAAATAAACACACAAACAAATATCAAACACGATGAAAGCTGTAATTTGTGTGCAACATTGGATAAGTGGATTTGAAACGGTCTTCTGGTTTGTTGCAATTTACACCGGAAATGTGGTACTTGCCAACTTAAAGTGGGACATTGAATCGAAAAACTGTCTAGGTTCAGACACAAAGCTATGTAACGCCAAATCAAACGGTTGACTCAACAAGCACGCGCTGCAGTTCTGCACCGCTGAGCACCAGACATGAAGATTTATACAGCGCCATAGCATGGGTCCATCCCACAATGTCGACACTATCCACACTGTCAATCGAAAGTTCAGTTTCTTGTTCTAGTTCATATTTTAGTTCCTTGTTCTAGTTCATATTTCAGTTTCTTGTTCTAGTTCATATTTTAGTTTCTTGTTCTAGTTCATATTTCAGTTTCTTGTTCTAGTTCATATTTTAGTTCCTTGTTCTAGTTCATATTTTAGTTCCTTGTTCTAGTTCATATTTTAGTTTCTTGTTCTAGTTCATGTTCTAGTTCCTTGTTCTAGTTCATATTTTAGTTTCTTGTTCTAGTTCATATTTCAGTTTCTTGTTCTAGTTCATATTTTAGTTTCTTGTTCTAGTTCATATTTCAGTTTCTTGTTCTAGTTCATATTCTAGTTCATATTCTAGTTCATATTCTAGTTCATATTCTAGTTCCTTGTTCTAGTTCATATTTTAGTTTCTTGTTCTAGTTCATATTTTAGTCTCTTGTTCTAGTTCATATTTTAGTTCCTTTTTCTAGTTCATATTTTAGTTTCTTGTTCTAGTTCATATTTTAGTTTCTTGTTCTAGTTCATATTTTAGTTCCTTGTTCTAGTTCATATTTTAGTTTCTTGTTCTAGTTCATATTTTAGTTTCTTGCTATAGTTCATATTTCAGTTTCTTGTTCTAGTTCATATTTTAGTTTCTTGTTCTAGTTCATATTTTAGTTTCTTGCTATAGTTCATATTTAAGTTTCTTGTTCTAGTTCATATTTTAGTTTCTTGTTCTAGTTCATATTTCAGTTTCTTGTTCTAGTTCATATTTTAGTTTTTTGTTCTAGTTCACATTCTAGTTTCTTGTTCTAGTTCATATTTTAGTTTCTTGTTCTAGTTCATATTTTAGTTCCTTTTTCTAATTCATATTTTAGTTTCTTGTTCTAGTTCATATTCTAGTTTCTTGTTGTAGTTCATATTCTAGTTCATATTCTAGTTCATGTTCTAGTTCCTTGTTCTATTTCATATTTTAGTTTCTTGTTCTAGTTCATATTTTAGTTTCTTGTTCTAGTTCATATTCTAGTTCATATTTCAGTTTCTCGTTCTTGTTCATATTTTAGATTCTTGTTCTAGTTCATATTTTAGTTCCTTGTTCTAGTTCATATTTTAGTTTCTTGTTCTAGTTCATATATTAGTTGCTTGTTCTAGTTCATATTTTAGATCCTTGTTCTAGTTCATATTCTAGTTCATATTTTAGTTTCTTGTTCTAGTTCATATTCTAGTTTCTTGTTCTAGTTTATATTTTAGTTCCTTGTTCTAGTTCATATTTTAGTTTCTTGTTCTAGTTCATATTCTAGTTCATATTTTAGTTCCTTGTTCTAGTTCATATTTTAGTTTCTTGTTCTAGTTCATATTTTAGTTTCTTGTTCTATTTCATATTTTAGTTTCTTGTTCTAGTTCATATTCTAGTTCATATTTCAGTTTCTCGTTCTAGTTCATATTTTATTAGATTCTTGTTCTAGTTCATATTTTAGTTCCTTGTTCTAGTTCATATTTTAGTTTCTTGTTCTAGTTCATATTTTAGTTTCTTGTTCTAGTTCATATTCTAGTTCATATTCTAGTTCATATTTTAGTTTCTTGTTCTAGTTCATATTCTAGTTTCTTGTTCTAGTTTATATTTTAGTTCCTTGTTCTAGTTCATATTTTAGTTGCTTGTTCTAGTTCATATTTTAGTTCCTTGTTCTAGTCCATATTTTAGTTCCTTGTTCTAGTTCATATTTTAGTTCCTTGTTCTAGTTCATATTTTAGTTCCTTGTTCTAGTTCATATTTTAGTTCCTTGTTCTAGTTCATATTTTAGTTCCTTGTTCTAGTTCATATTCTAGTTTCTTGTTCTAGTTCATATTCTATATCGGAAATAGCAATGCTTTACATAGACATTGACTTGGACCTCTTCCAGGCAGAACGGTTTGTTCAAGCAGGCTTACACGCCTAGAGTTCGAAGAGCTCTTCGGCATACCTAGGGTCCTACTGAAAGCGTCACCTTCACTGACGTCATGTGTGGGATTGTAGTTTTATCCTTTCTCTGTGTATTTTGAAGCATCTTTCCCTTACACATTAAAAACATGCCAGTGATGTCGCCACACTTAACAAGCTTAGGAAACACAACAACAAATGTAGCTCAAAACGAGACTTAATCTTTGTCAGACAGACATCAGTCTCAATGAAATGAAAGGGACGAAACTCCCGCATCTGACGAATTATGATTTATGATGTTCAGCTCATGTAATTCTCAAAACAACCAGATCACAGCATTGCTTTCGTGATCTCACAAAATGTCAAAGTTAATCCCCCTCCCCCTTTTTTTTTTGCAGACGATAATTAGTTTATCTATACTGGACATATCAACATTCTTTATCCTAACCCGCTTCGTTCATATTTTTTCCCCACTAGTTTTCTCCCCCTCATAAACTTGACACTAAGATGATATTTGTATGTCATCTTCACATTTCGTTTCGTTAAAAACCTTGGCAGTTTTTTATCTCATCCATCATCGGGAATTCACGATTCTATAATTATTTTATTCTTTCTGTCATTCTCCTCATCTCGCGTCTGCTAAGTTTCCCGCCGATAAAGTGCCGACATATTTGGAGTTGAACATAGATACGCCATTTTGTCGAGTCAAACGTTTGACCTCCGAGTGGTGGAAAAAAAAATCACAGAGAAGCGATGTATTAGTTTCGGAGATAAAGAGTTTTCTGTCAAATGTAAACAATTTTAAGTTTTGTGATCAAACACTTGATTAAATTATTCGAACAGACGACAGTGCTAATCACAGAACAAGGGAAGTCAATCTGTCTTCAACATGCTAAACGAAAAAAAAAAGAATTTTTTAGCAAATTGTGATCAAACAAAATTATCTGAAGCAGAAAAAAAAAATGTTTAAAAGAAAAGAATAAATCACTTCAACAAAAGTCGGTTGTTGGTGGTGCCACCATGACATGGAATAGGCTGCATGCACCAGCCAGGAAAACAGTATTATACAACATACCATTTTTTTAAAACGGACGAAGATATATAAGAAGTGAAATAGTATTGATAACAAAAATACAGGTTTGTGTATACTGTCTGACTTAGTGTCCTCTCGAGAGGACCATCCATTTCAGACTGACTGGCTGCCATCCCCCCCCCTCCCCCGGGCTTTCACCACGAAAATGAAAGTGTGTTGTGAAAATGGGTTTACCCGTTAAGCCTATTAATTCATATCAAATATACAATACTGTGAGAACGGGTCTACCCGATTTGTTAAAAAAGTTTCGTTCTTTAATAGAGATAAATTTAGCTTTTTTTATTTTTGGAGCCCCCCCCCCTCCCCGGTTGTGGGAGGGACGTGAAACATAAACTACTGTCTCCGCCATGATCTTAGGAACATTTATGCCATGTTTTATCAAGATAGGTCAAACGGTTTTGATTTCTATGCTGGACATACATACATGCACCTTACTTTATGCTTTATTTATTATGTAATCATAAATCTTGGTATTTACATTACAGACAGTATAATGAAATCAATAAATATATATATACTGTCCATCGTGGTTCAATGATGCCCACTTTCATCACCCAAGAGGCTAAAGCAGCGGTTCTCAACCTTTTAAGCTCGGCGACCCCTTTTACAATCCCCCACTCTGCCGCGACCCCCCCCCAAACACACACATACAGAAATAGAAGAGTAGACAATAACAATCCATATTTTCGATGGTCTTAGGCGACCCCTGGCAAATGGTCAATCGACCCCCAAAGGGGTCGCGATCCACAGGTTGAGAACCCCTGGGCTAAAGGCTTCGGACTGCGGCTTTGTGCCTATGCCTAGAATCTCTTTGAGTGGTAGGCCCGCCCATTCTTTTATGTTGTCCTCCCAACGCTTTCTCTGTCTGCCTCTTCTTCTTTTTGATCTTCCTGCAGGTGTTACCTTTCACTTGTATTAAGTGTCCTTTCAGCTAGTTCAATCATTTCTTTCTACAAGTAATAAAATAAAAAAATCTTGCGAACTCTAGAATATGCAAAGTTCATTCTGTTTTAATGGCCGACGATGAACAATCGTCTTTGGGCCCAACTTTCCGCAACTAATGTCAGGTATCGAGTTGGGTGGACTCATGGGCGTCCTAAAAATCCCCAAATCAAAATCCTAATTTATTTTGATTCGAACCCCATAACCGTCGGTTCGGAAAAAAAATGATATGAATTTGATACATTTTAATACTTACGGTCAACATTTTTCCCTTTTAGGGCGCCTGAGAATCATGGACCAGGGCGCAATGAACCCCTTCGCTATTGGTTTCTAGGCCACTTTTTCATTATACTGTCTGTAATGTGAATACCAAGATTTAAAATTGAAAAAAAAAAAAGGCTGGAAAAGCTTCCTGAATTGTATGGTGGAAAGTTCTAGTAAGCCTATTCCTTACACGGACATGGCCCTAATCCAGCGTTTCCCAAACTTTTTCCTTAAAGGAACACTACGCACATTCGGAGTATTTAGCGGAACACTTTTGCTTATTTTTTTAAGGAAGATAAATTCACTTAGTGGGCTACTAGTTATTTATTCTAGTAGTTTGGGGAACACCTATTCAGGCCTCGTACAGCACTAGGCTTCCGCAGAACACAGTTTGGGAACCACTGCCATAATCTTTCCCCTCATTCCTATGTGTATCTTTTCATATGGAAAGCAGGCAGTCCAATCTTATTTCATCTTTACAAATCATGCTCTTATCTACTGGGACCAATCACAATGTTTCCCTTGCAATTTGTTGGACTGGATACGATTTTGAAAAAACAAATGTTATGAAAAAAAATCGAGTTAAAATATTATTGCAAGATTTAGCAATCGATTTTTTTTTTGTGTTTGTGTATTTGGCTTGGAATATAATCATAATATAATATAATGTAAATGTAATCATATGTTATTTTATAAAAACAAGCAAAATTAAAAATATGTGAAAATGTGACAAAGCCTATATAATGAAAAGCACCGCACAATCACTTATATATCAATACTAGGATAATAATAATAATAGGATCTAATGGTTTTCGATCTGAAGGTACATTCGAAACATGGAAAAATAAAACAATAGACCGTTGGAGATGGGTCAGTTTGAATGACCATGATATGGGGAGATAGTTTATTGGTAAGGATGCTAATGCCGGAGGCGAGTCTTACACCCAGTCCGCACCTGTTCAGAAGAATCGGGATTTTAAATACAAATTAGTAAGTACCGCAATAAAGTGGCTTCTTTTTAGTCACTAAAGAATAATGATAGGAATGCTTTTTTTTTTTAGCGCGTGGTTCTCGATTTGACTCAGACAGGGCTAACACACACGCACACACACTCTTCACAAAGTGAGCGTGCTTAGCCAGCGTCCATTTCAACGCTGGCCCTAGACTAAAAATTCAATCTAGACGCCCCAGTAACGTGGGGGTTAAATTATTGGCTACTCCTGAACTCGTCAAGTCTCCACTACCAAGGCTCTCGGTTTCTCAGTCAGCGGGGCAGACTTATGTATATTGTCCATCAGGTTTTGTTAGTTAAACCGTCTCAGTACCAACTGAATGTAATGCAAGCCGAGCGCTAGAACGTAATCTTCGAGCCATTAAATGTGTTAACTCTTTCTCTCCGTAATTATTTACCACATTCTGGTGGAATCAACGCTGGTATCGTCAGTTCGGAGAGAAAGAGTTTAATGCAATCTCGTTGGGTTGTAGCACCAGGCAGCTAGTCCAACTAAACCATCATAGACGTATTATATTTAAAATGCCGAATTTGAATAAAACGTGAACAAAGGTTCTTTTTTTTTTAACAAAACTGAATGTGACTGTTATTAACTGAGTATATACACAGCTTTCAACTGCATTTTCGGTGTATGTTGTCCTGTCTTGGCTAGGATCTTATGTGCTGTGCAAATCCAAAACTATTTCGCCCAACCGGTCTAAACTAGCCACAGGACATTACAATTAGCAAGACAGACGTACTCAAGACTCCTTACTACTTTAACTGATGTATTTATTCACAAATGGGATGTCTGTCTTGTCTGTCTCGTCTGTCTCGTCTACTTGTCCGTCTTATCACTATTAAAACTTCTCTAAGCTCTAGCCATCTTGTTCTTCATCTTCGCCTATTCTGCCATGTCATTCGTCTGTTTGACTACGTCACTACTTTTACCGTAGCTAAAAAAAACAATACACAATATATTTACTTTACAAAAACTAACATAATCTCTAAACTCTAATCTAGGTCACTACAGCGTAGTGAAACAATTGAATTAAG
>NC_074723.1:4615000-4647500 GCF_947242115.1 Biomphalaria glabrata
TACATCCAACCACTATACAAGCCAGATTGCACTTTACTTATGAGAGATTTACATTAGTAACTGAAATTCTTGAACACATACATCCAACCACTATACAAGCCAGATTGCACTTTACTTATGAGAGATTTACATTAGTAACTGAAATTCTTGAACACATACATCCAACCACTATACAAGCCAGATTGCACTTTACTTATGAGAGATTTACATTAGTAACTGAAATTCTTGAACACATACATCCAACCACTATACAAGCCAGATTGCACTTTACTTATGAGAGATTTACATTAGTAACTGAAATTCTTGAACACATACATCCAACCACTATACAAGCCAGATTGCACTTTACTTATGAGAGATTTACATTAGTAACTGAAATTCTTGAACACATACATCCAACCACTATACAAGCCAGATTGCACTTTACTTATGAGAGATTTACATTAGTAACTAGTTAAATATATACTAACATATTTTACATTGACCCTCCCACACACCAGTCTTTATAGTTGGTGGCATCGTACATACACACAGACACGCTCATGCTACACAGATTAATTTGTGATAGGCCTATCTGTTTAGAAATACTGTTAAGCTTGTATAAATCAATCAGCAACAGAGTTTAAAACAATAAGATATATAAAAGGAAAAAAAAAATTAATACCAACCAATATAGGTATGTTAAACTAAGAATCTTTAACTCTAATGTCAAGGCTGTCCTACTGTATGGTTCTGAAACATGGAGAACAACTGAAGCCACAACAAAAAAAGTACAGACCTTCATCAACAGATGCCTGAGAAATCTCTAAAAAATACACTGGTATGACAAAGTATAAAACACCAAACTGTGGGAGATGAGTGGACAGAAAAATATAGAAGTGCAGATCTTAGAAAGTGGAGATGGATTGGTCACACTCTTAGAAAAGATACCAGCAACAGAGCTAGGCAGGCCTTAGAGTGGAACCCCCAGGGAACAAGACGCAGAGGAAGACCAAAAAGAGCATGGCGACGCAGTGTACTTGAAGAAGCAGAGAAGACCGGGAAGAGCTGGGAAACCATAAAAAAACTAGCAAGAGCCCGTGGAGAGTGGCGTGTTTTTGTCGAGGCCTTATGTTCCATGAGGAACCCAAAGGAATGATGATGATGATGATGAATTTAGGTATGTTATTTATCAGTTTCTTAAAATGATCAGCAACACAAGCTATTTACAAGACACTTGGGTATCCGGCTCCGGCTCAGGCCAAATATTCAAAGGTACCCCTGCTCTAGACTAAACTAAGTCTCTGCAGATTATTTGAAGGGCCAATGTCATTGGTCAACCATGTAACATTTCGGGACTCCGAGTCACATGCTGAATCTTCAGATATTGTGAATACGCATTGGTCGCTACAGGTACGGGAACCCGAGGTCTTCTCACAGCGCTATAGTCCTGTTTTGTATCAGCTTCGTCTATTCAGGAGACAATGGTTTTTAAAGCACCTTTGTCAAGAAATTAATTTTAAACCTTCTGAGTAGAAAGTCGATTGTGGTCTCTGGCTTGGTTTCCATGCATAAATGTTTGTAACTTCGAATAATTGGACGACATATTGTCTATATGTGGGTGATTCGTGTATATTCGCGTCTGTCAAGATTTAATGTAATCTTTTTTTTTTTTGAGGGAAGGGGGCTTCATGCCTCCATCTTTTTTGCTAATTTGGAAGGACTTTGATTTGATGTAGTCATTCTATTTCTAACGAAATGTTTTTTATTGTCTCTTCACAGAAGTGTATGCTATAGAAAGATGCACTTATAACTCCGTATGTACATTTTCAATAGTGTCCTTTCATAGACATAAATAAATATAGACTGGTATATAGACATGTATATCTATTGTATTCGGAATTGCATGATCTTTATTCTTAGAGATTAAACAAAACTACACTGCCTCCTTATTTGCAATATATGTAATACTTATATAGGTTATGGCTGAAATAGATATGAATACTTAACTTTTATACTGCTCATAAATGCTGCATAATAAAGTACACAAAATTGCAAGCCACAAAACACTCTAATAGACCAGTCTATTATTAGTTATATCTATGTGTTCTTTTAATGACATGTGAAAGTGTATGTCTTAAGATTAATTGAACATCAGCAAACTTTACATTTGCTGTTTACTCATACAATTTTTTCAAGTATTTTAACTTGTCAATATCCATTGTAATATTAAAGAAATAATTAACACTTGGACCTAAACAAAAGCAAATATTATACATCATATAGAACATTTTCACAATAAATAGGCTTAAAAGAAGCTATTGTTATTATTAGTATTATCAAACAAAAAAATCTGACACGTTAGATGTAAATGGAACGCTGTACAGACAATTGAAGAGTTATCTTCCTTTAATAGATTACATACTACAGTAATAAGATTTACAAAGATTTGTTATTTTACTTTCATATTTGAAATGAAATGAAGAAAAATGGAATGATACAATTAAAATAATGTAACAATGTGATGCCTTTAAACTCTTACAGCCAACACATTCCCTTACATAACTCCGTTTGGGCCCCTAGTGGTCGTGGGCCCGGGTGCAATGAACCCATTTGCGCCATGGTTGCTACGCCGCTGCGCGGTTCTCTCCCTCAGCTTCTCACTCTCTCTCCTTTTCTCTCTCCCCTTCACTCTCTATATCCGTCTCTCTCGCTACAGTGCCGGCCTTTGATAATTGGAGGCCCTATGCAAAGTGAATTTGGTGGCTCAAAATGAAATTTAAAAAAATAAAAATAAACTGCGAAAAAATAAAATTTCACAATTTATTTAAAACCTAGTGTACTAAAGCAACAACATTGAGAACAAGTTTTGCTATGTCTGTGAGAGGACCTCACAAGTTGGAGGCTCCAGGCGACTGCTAGTTTGCCTATGCCTAAGGCCGGCCCTGCTCGCTATGTGTCTCTCTCGGGAAACCCCTTTGAAAAAGCATCGGGTGGGGGAAAACAAGAGGGGTGTACCGACAAAGAAAATGAGAGAGAGAGGATAGTGATGGGAACTAAACTAATTTTTTTTAGTTAAACTAAAACTAAGTTTGAACTAAAAAAAAGTAATTAAACTTTTAGTTAATCACAAATTGAAAAAATTAGTTAAACTAAACTAAGAAACTTTAGTTAAACTTTTATTAACTATTTTGACCTTTTAAAAACTAAAAACATCTCGCAGAACCCCGTTTTTTTGGGGGCGTGGAGAATTTTCTGTCTAATTTATTAAATATAAAATTTTCCGAGCATTTAAATAAAAAATGATATAATGTTTACTATTACAACTTTTTACGCAGAATTTAAATATGTCAATAACTAAAATTTGAAAAACTATCGGAGTTTCCCTTTAGGGACGAAACAGCCAAACATGAAAAATATAAAGCACAACGAATCTCTTTAGCAAAATGTAATAAACATTTATTTGTGCACATGAAAAAAGATTTAAATGTCTTTATGGGATCACTGGCGGATCCAGGGGGGGGGCGGTAGGGGGCGATCGCCCCCCCCCCCCACTCGGCCGACCCCCCCCCCAGGGGGGGGGCGGACGAATTTTAGTATAGAAGTCACACAATTTGTATACGAATTTATTACTTATGTTAATAATATATACTAATTATTTATATTTCAAACTGTTTTTAGATTATTTCGCCCCCCCCCTCTTTAGTATGTTGGCCGATTAGGTGGGGTCGGGAGGGGGTGATAGCATTAATCCGCCCCCCCCCAACCATAAACTTTTGAGGTGGGGGGGCGGTCCAATTTATTTGCAGAAATCACAGCTTGCCAAAAGAATCAATTAAATATCTATATGATTAAAACTTGTTATTGATATTTTAACCGATCTTTATATTATGTCGTTCCCCTGTTGTCCGATTGGTGGGGGGGGGCGAAACCTCTACTGCCCTTCCCACCTAAACCATTTGAGTTGGGGAGGGGCGGTCCTACTTTTATGGAGAAATCGTAGTTTGGTAGCAAGATTAGTTGAATTGATATATAAATTTGATATTATGTCGCTCCCCTTCTGGTATCTTGGCCGATTCGGTGGGGTAAGGGGGGGGGGGGCGATTGCATGTACTGCCCTCCCCGCTCTAGCCCTCTGAGTGGGGAGTGGTCCTATTTTTATGGAGGATTCATAGTTTGTGAACAAAAATAGTTGAATTTCTATATAATTGATATGTGAAACCATTTGTATATTATGTCGCACCACACTCTAATCTCAAATTTTATTATTAGTAAATATAAAAGGAAAAAGGTGGGAGGGGCGATACATGCCATCTCCTTTCCCTCATCGGACAAAGCAATAATTTTTCTTTTGTATTATAGTTAAGAAATTACAAAATGTAAAAATAAAAATTAGCCACTAATATAATTTATATATGCTATAAATTAAATTCTCACATCGAGTGGCCCTACCCTTATTCTTTAATGCCAAATGCAATCATTAGCAGAAATTATAAAAAGGAGCGAGGATAAATCGTTTTCATTCTACCGCCCCTCCCATTTCCAGACAGAGTTTATGTAATTTCACATGAATTTATCATAATTATTTTAAGAAAGACTTTGCTTTGGAAAAGTTAGAATTCAAACAAAAATTTTCAATATAAGAGTCACGATTGAGATGAGTAGCCTTTTTTACACCCTTTACTTAATCTAATATTTTTTCTAGTTAAATTTGATACTATAACTCACAATTTATGCTTGAATTTTATTGAATATTATTTATCAAATTTTTTTTTCGGCGGCGATCCTCAAAGCCTTAATCTAAATATGTGGGGTATCTGATCTTTTCAAGGAACAAATCGGTTTTATTTGCAATGTATTAAGGGCGTATAAATTCAAATTAGAATATTTTTCAAGTACAACATTATTTAAAAGTCCTTTTTTAATAGGATGAATAATGAGCTTTAGGTAAGGAGAATGCGTTTCTTCAGCGAAGAATGCAAGAAAACGCTTTTAGCGTCGGGGCTTCGCCCCGAAAATCACTGTTGAATAGTGAGCTGTAGATGTCAGAAGCAGGCGTTTCTGCAGTGAAAAATGCAAGAAAACGCTTTTGGCGTCGGGGCTTCGCCCCGAACTCCACTGATGGATAAAGAGCTGTAGATGTCAGGAGAATGCGTTTCTGCAGTGAAGAATGCAAGAAAAACGCTTTTGGCGTCCCGAACTCAACTGATTAATAATGAGCTGTAGATGTCAGGAGAATGCGTTTCTTCAGTGAAGAATGCATGAAAACGCTTTAAGCGTCGGGGCTTCGCCCCGAAACTCACTGATGAATAGTGAGCTGTAGATGTCAGAAGCAGGCGTTTCTGCTGTGAAAAATGCAAGAAAACGCTTTTTGGCGCCGGGGCTTCGCCCCGAACTCCAATGATAGATAAAGAGCTGTAGATGTCAGGAGAATGCGTTTCTGCAGTGAAGAATGCAAGAAAAACGCTTTTGGCGTCCCGAACTCAACTGATTAATAATGAGCTGTAGATGTCAGGAGAATGCGTTTCTTCAGTGAAGAATGCATGAAAACGCTTTAATCGTCGGGGCTTCGCCCCGAAACTCATTGATGAATAGTGAGCTGTAGATGTCAGAAGCAGGCGTTTCTGCTGTGAAAAATGCAAGAAAACGCTTTTTGGCGCCGGGGCTTCGCCCCGAACTCCAATGATAGATAAAGAGCTGTAGATGTCAGAAGCAGGCGTTTCTGCAGTGAAAAATGCAAGAAAACGCTTTTTGGCGTCGGGGTTCGCCCCGAAGTCCACTGATTAATAATGAGCTGTAGATGTCAGGAGAACGCATTTCTTCAGTGAAGAATGCATGAAAACGTTTTATGCGTCGGGGCTTCGCCCCGAAACTCACTGATGAATAGTGAGCTGTAGATGTCAGGAGCAGGCGTTTCCGCAGTGAAAAATGCAAGAAAAACGCTTTTTGACGTCTGATTAATAATGAGCTGTAGATGTTAGGAGAATGCGTTTCTTCAGTGAAGAATGCATGAAAACGCTTTATGCGTCGGGGCTACGCCCCGAAACTCACTGATGAATAGTGAGCTGTAGATGTCAGGAGAATGCGTTTCTGCAGTGAAGAATGCATGAAAATACTGAGAAATACTGCTTATTTATTCTTATATATATATATATATATATATATATATGCTGTACGCACGTTTATGTATAGGGTTAGGGTTTACTGGGCGTTAGGGTTAGGGTTTGGAAAAAAATCGCCCCTCCCACTCCAAAGTTCTGGATCCGCTAGTGTATGGGATAGATGTAGATCTTAATAGAATCACTAGAATGATACTTATAGAAAGAAATTAGAAGTAGGCCTAATTGTCCAAGTTCTTATATTCTAAGTTAACTTTAGAAGTAATGATAAAACTGCATGTTGACTCTCTAACTAACTCTAGATTCTAGAATATTCTGGATCTAGTATCTTCTACAAAAGAAATGATCAGAAATATAATCTGGATCTAGAATTAATCTAGCTACTAGACCTAGATAAAATAATTAATATTTTAATCTAAAAATAATCTAAGAAATACTAGTTACTATTACTACTACTAGATCTAAAATCTAGATAGACTCTAGTAGATATCTTAGTAACGTTAGATCTAGAGTTTTTAGATTATTATAATTATGATATGATTAGAACTAGATATGGCTATTTAGATCTATATACTCTAGTGTCTCTAGTAGATAATACTAGATCTAGATCTAATAGATCTATAGATAGTAGACATAATTATAATAGAAGTAGATGCAGATCTAGTGTAGATTTAGTTAATTTAGTATTAGATCTAGTATAGTGTTGATGGTCTATTTTGTTGATGAGTATATATATGTTAATGGTGCATGCGAGTCCATATGACACAACAACAGAATGAATCAAGAATATACTTAATAACGCAGGCTGATAACTTCAACAATTTAATAAACAATAAAAAGGGCACAGTCCTCTGTCGTCGCTAGCCTAGCGTCGTCCTCTGAGGCGTCTTGTCCGTTATTCTTCTTGTTCATAATCCTACTCCGTTCCCACTCGTCACATTACTTAGGAAAAACCCGATTCACATCAACTTCTACGCATCTTGTGTCATTACATATTTCCTCCCCCCTTTATCAAAAAAAAAAAAATTTTGTCAATTTTTTTTTTCAGTCTAAAACACTATCCCTACTGTCATGTCTGTACAATATATATGGCCAAAATTTTGGGGAAAGACAAAACAAACATATATCTTGATCTTGATGGACATCATAATGTTTCCCATCTTCATCAGTTCCCTGGTAAAATTGTCCATGTTCCTATGTCACAAAGTTCACACTGTAGTTGAATGTTGACACCAAGAAAACAATACAGTTCCAATACAGTTATTGGTAAGAAAATATCCGGTATATAGTGTTCTAATCATCACTCATGTCATTGACGATGAAATAGTATAGTACAGTGTAATAGTTTCACCAACCAATAGTACTAAGTCCATCAAGACATGTATACAGTCCCCATACGACGATGCCTTTGTCGATTCCACAGACATAAAACAGTTTTTCAGAGTAAATACACATGTATATAGTCCACATACGAAGATACCTTTGCTGACTCCATAGGCATAAATCAGAGTTTTTCAGAGTAAATACTGTCATTGGCTATATGTTCATGGCTGGACGCCTCACATCACACCAAACTTTTCCTGTCAGACAAAATGTAATATTTGTGTCAAAACAGCTTTCCAAATTATTCTACTTAACTTTTTTGTTGGGTACCAATAAGTATATTTTCTCTCCACTTACCATTTCCAAACTGACCTAGCCTTTTACTAATGGATGATAATGATTATATAAAAAAAATAATGACTGTAGATGATCATACTTACTTTAATTTACACCTTTGACTTCAATTATTGAAATTTTATAGTTATCTCCCTTGATTTAATAAAATTCCCAAGTTATATTTTACTGAGTTATCTTCCTTTAAAGGAAATAAAATATATAGTCCATATATAAACAACTTATTCATACCCATTGACTAAAACATATACATATATATACATGCATAAACAAATCAAAATGAATAATCATTATTTACAACAGTTTATCTCACGGTAACTCTTGACAACATGTCAGCTACAATATTAATTTCTCCCCTAATAGCCTCCAATTGAAAATTATATTCTTGTAAAATTAGAAACCACCTGTATAATCTACCATTTTTAATACTTTTTTCTTGCATAAACTTTAGAGGCCTGTGATCAGATAACAATATGAATTTGTTTCCCAGTAAATAGCTTTCCAACTTAGTTACAACCCAAACAACAGCTAAAGCCTCCTTCTCTATGACACTGTATCTCTTCTCAGTATCAGATAATTTCCTACTTACATAAATTATTGGGTGTAATTTATCATACTGTTGCATCAAACAACCTCCTATAGCACTACCAGAAGCATCAGTAGTGACATAGAATATTTTAGAAACATCTGGTAATCTCAATATCAAATTTGTAGAAAAAATATGCTTAACTTTCTCTATAGCTTCTACACACTTTCTATTACAAGTCACTTTTCTAGGCTGTCCTTTCTTTAATAACTGGTTTAATGGATCAACTATCTCTGCTAAATTTGGTATGTATTTTCTATAATAGTTTATCATCCCTAGTATTGATTTAATCTGTTTTTGTGTTGTTGGTATTTCTATTTCTAATATCTTCTTTACATTATCTTCAATGGGACTGATAGTATTATTTTTAACTCTATGTCCTAAAAATGTGATTTCTTCTAAGCCTATCTCTACCTTTTCTGCTTGAACTGTTAGACCATTTTGTTTAATTAACTCAAAAATCTCCCTAATTCCTTTTAAATGTTCTTTCCAATCCTCATGAAAAATGCATATATCATCTAAGTAACAGATTACATTTTTTCTATGACCTATAACTGATATCATCATCCTATTAAAGGTAGCTGGAGCATTTATAAGCCCAAAGCTCATAAAGTTCCATTGGAATATTCCATAAGGAGTGATAAATGCAGTATAAGGTTTAGCTCTATTGGTTAAAGGAATTTGCCAATATCCTTTTGTCAGATCCAATTTTGTAAATACTTTAGCATTGGACAATTTGTGTAATATGTCATCAATGTTAGGCATAGGGTAAGGATCAAATTCAGTTATCTTATTTAACTGTCTATAATCTATGCATAACCTTATATCCCCATTCTTTTTCTTTGCTATAACTATTGGTGAAGCATAAGCTGAATTGGATGGTTCTATTATTCCTAGTTTTAATAAGCTGTCTATTTCATCTTTAACTTTTCCCTGTAAGTGTAATGGAATCCTATAAGGCTTCATGAAAATAGGTTTGTCACTATTTAACTTTATGTCATGCTTTATGATATTTGTTTTTCCTGGCAAACTGGAAAAAATTTCTTTAAAATCACTGATTACATTTATTATGTCTTTTGTTTTTTCTGGAGATAAATTTTCTAGATTCAGTTTTTCCCATGTTTGGTTATCTTTAGTTTCTAGTATAGGAATATTTTTAATATCATTTTCATTAGTTTCCTCATTGATTAAAACAATTAAACATTCATCTACCTGATTTTCATTTTCCACAGTTTCTGTATCTAACTTTTGAGTTTGATTTTCATTGTTTACTTCTGTATCCAAATTTTGAAATTGATTTTCATTTCTCTCATTGTACAACTTCAAATTATTTATATGATATGTTTTTATTTTTCCATTCATATTAATCTTATAGTTTACTTCACTTGTTTTATTTGTAACAACAAATGGACCCTTCCACTGTTTTCCTAATTTGTTTTTTAAGTCAATTACCAAAAGTAATACCTTGTCTCCTACCTCCAATGTTCTTAATTTTCTTTTTTCATTTAAGTTCTCATGTACTGTTTCTTTATATTTCATTTTATTCTCAAAAGCTTCCGCCCATATTTGTTTTAAATCTAATGCTGTTTCATTGTCATTTTCCTTTTCTATTTTATTTAAGATCAAACTTTCTTTAAAAATTTGTATTTCATCCCTAGGTTTCCTTCCATGTACTAACTCATATGGTGAAAATTGAGTTGCCTCATGAATATTATTTCTAATAGAAAATAGAACAAAATTAATATAGTGATCCCAGTTTTTCTGATTATTTTCTACAATTTTAGCTAAGGATCTTTTTATAACACTGTTTAGGCGTTCACAAAGCCCGTTGGCTTCCGGGTGGAATGGTGATGATTTAATGTGTTCTATACCATATTTTAATGTCCATCTTTTAAATAACTCAGATGTAAACATAGAAGCATTGTCTGATAGTAATGTTTTTGGTATCCCATGTCTGACTATGAACTTTTGATCTAAAGCATTAATAATATTTTCTGTGTCTATATTGGATAATACCACTGCTTCAGGATATCTACTGAACATGTCTACTATTGTCAATATGTACTTATTATTATGTTCTGTTTTAGTTAAAGGTCCTATGATGTCTATTGCTATTTTTTGAAATGGTTTATTTGGTTCATCCATTGACTGTAATGGAGCTTTACCTAATTTACCCTTAAGTCCCCTTCTTTGACACATATCACATGATCTTATGTATTTTGATATAGTTCCTTTCATTTTAGGCCAAAATACTTGAGTTGCTAAATTTCTAAAACATTTCTTTATACCCCTATGTCCACTTAAATTACTGTCATGTGACAGAATCATGACATCCTTCCAATACTTTTGTGGTAAGACTAATTGTTTTATTTCTCTATCATTTATTTTTGTTTTCCTAAATAGTATTCCTTCTTCTATGACATATTTCTCCATTGGGTTATTATTTCTCCTATCACTAATTCTGTCATATGTTTTCCCAATGATGTTATCTTGTTTCTGTTCTTGAGCCAATTTGTTTATTCCTTTCAATTCTTCTGTTTTCATTTCTTCAGTTCCATCTTTCTGTTTTTCTGCTTGCGTTTCATCTTGTTTTTGACCTTGTATTTCAACCTCTTTCTCTTTATCTTCTTCACCATTAACTATTTCATCATTCACATCAATAAATTCCTGAGTTTCTTGTTTTGGCTTGTTCTTAGATCTGGTTATTACCATATTACTAATGTAATTTTCTGTTTCAGTATTCCTATTCTGCTGTAACCTTTCATATTTCTTTTCCCATGCTTCAATTTCCTGTCTTGAACATTCCTTCAAACCCGTTAGGTTTCCAATTAACATATCATGTCTCATGTTAGGCATGGCTACTCCCTCACAATGGCCAGTGTAAAAAGGTGTCTCAATAAACACTTTAAATACTTTAAATTCCTTTATACTGCCATCTGCCAACTCCACTTTCCTTGTATATCCCCTATAATATTGCGCCTCAATGAGATCAGCCCGAACCACGAGTGTGTTACAGCCACTATCTCGGATTGCCTTTATTGGAACATTGTTAATAAAAGCTGGGTAGAAAGCAAAATTGTTTTTATTTTCCCTAACAAAAAACACTCTGTCAGAATCTCTATTTTTATATTCCCTGCTTTTACTCCTATTGTATGTGTTATTATTGTAATTGTTGTTGTAATTGCTGTACCTATTCCTACTGTCTGCTCTGTAATTATTTCTACTATCTGTCCTATTGTAATTATGTGCACTACTTGATCTATTATAATTATTCCTACTGTTTGACCTGTTTTGTGTTCCCCTGCATCTCCTAGCCATATGTCCTTTTTTCCCACATCTATAACATGTAACATCCCTGTTGTTTGACCTATCTCTACTATTGCTATATCTAAAATGTTGGCTATCCCTACTTCTATTTCTACTTCTTTCATTGTTTTCCTGTGTATATCCCACTAGATCAATATTCTTTTTATCTTTACATGAAAAAAGGTTGTTGGGATAGGCATTTTTATATGTTCTTATTATCTCAGTAACATCATCCAAAACTTTGGGATTCCTTTCTTTGATAAATGATTGTAATTGCGGGTCACACTTAGCTACAAAATTATCAAGTAATATAAAATTTTTTAATCCCTCAAAGGTACTGTCAATCTTCTCAAATCCCAGCCATTTATTAAAATAGTCTTTTTCCAAATTTATAGTGGTTTGTGGTTCTATCTGATTGGAAGGTGTGTTTTCAAAATATTTTTTTCTGAATGTGCTGGCATTGTGTCCATATGCATTCAGCAATTCCTTTTTTAAAATTTGGTAGCTATTTTGTACAGTATGATTATGGTTTTGACAAATTGTAAGAGCTTGCCCTTGTACAAAGTCTAACAAAATTTGAGACCACTCTTCCTCCCTTATATTGCAATTAACCATTTTAATTTCATATCTCTTTAGGTAGTCTGAAATACAATCTCTAGCCTCCTGAAAGGGTTGTAGTTTTTTCCTCAACCAATGGTTGTTATCACTTGAAATATTAGTGTTGTTTGTGTGATTATTACTATTATTGGTTTCAATGTGATTGTCTGGGGCATTGGTAGTATTAGTATTAGATCTATCATTAGTATTATTGCTATTAACTTTTTGTTTATTTTGTTCAGCTTCAATTCTCAATTTCTCAAGATCATATTGTAATTTCCTATCTGCTTCTTCTTTTATTAATTGTGCTTCCCTATCCTTTTCTTTCTCTCTACGCTCTGTTTCTTCTCTTCTTTCTTTATCTATTCTATCTCTCTCTATTGTCACCATTTGCTGCACATAGCTAGTTAGGTCCTTCCCTTTAAGTTCTAGCTGTTTAGCCTCAGCAATAATTTGCTGGCGAAAAGTCTCCATATAATCAAAGTTTGGAGCTGTTGCCATTATGCTTATTTTATTTTAAACAATGTCTCGATATAGTTTTGATATGACCTCCCTATTGGCCTAAATATCACAATTTAGTTTTCACAAAAACTTTCTTTCAAATACTTCTTGTAATATATATATATATATATTTATATATTTAAATACCTTTGCTCAATGTTATATCAACAAATATTACCTCAGTGGACTTACTCACAGCCACAATACTTGAATACAACTCCAAATTTTATATCACCTTAATTCAGTGGACTTACTTTAGGCCACATAAACAAATATCATATATACTTTTATCAATACCTCAATACTTAATTCAATGGACTTACTTCTTGCCAATAAATACCCCTAGGACTATTCTAGTCACTAGTCTAGATTCAATACAACTTCAATACAACTTCAAATAGATAAATCAATATTATACCTCCAACAGTAAATCACAATCCAGTGATACTGACAAAAAATTTTATTCTGACCAATTAGACTGTGTTTAAACACATCTATAAAATAATGTCAACCGATTAATCGGGACAAAAGATCTATATATAAATAATTACTCCTTAGACTCAGTTGTCTTCAGGATAAAATAGATCAAAGGCTCTCATAGGTATAACAATTTAGTTACTACCTGGAAACAATCTAGAATTTATAATCTAGATTAAACGTGGCTTACCTTATCTACTTAAGATAAAATTACTAATATATAATAAGAATAATGTAAAATAAACGTAATAAGACACAAAAAAATAAATCTATTCTAATGAGATGAGACTTTTTAGAGGAAGTATACACTGAAAGAGACAAATAAAGATGACTTCACCTGACTTCTAAAAAAAAATAAAATGTACGTGGATACGAACAAAACAAGACAATCTAAACAATCATCGAGACTTTATTAAATGGAGCAGGTCCACTTTCTAATGTGTCCTATAATGACGCCCTTATCAGGCAACCTGCTCTTAACAAAGATCTACTGTCCCTAAAATAGACTTAATTTAATAATAATGGAGAGAAAAAATAAACTTATCTTTAGTTAGATCCCCTTTGTTCAGTCCACGGAGCTACAACGGTCAGTTCCACACAAGTTCCCCACTGTCTTTGTCTTAGGCAAGGCAAGGTGTGCTCCCACAAAGGCTATTCGACAGGCAGTACTGAGTTAGGCCAATCTCTCCTGTTGCTGCCACAGTATGGTACGGTTCTCAGATAAAGTCCTCTGGTCAGGTTCCAAGGTTCCGGTTCCACTTGATGATCTGTTGGTGCTGGCTTCTGTCTTCAGGTCAGGAACATAAGTCAATATTGAGACAAGCTGGTGGTGCTGTCTCAAGAGAGGTAAAAAAAAATGACAAAGTCCAACTCTCTCTTTTGATGAATATAAATGAGTCAACTTTACAAGTTGATTAGATGGTCACGCAGTGTGGTAGTAGGGTATACCATCACTCGTGTGTAGATTAGATTGTAAGCTCAGCAACACTGCAACAGTCAATTAATAGCTTGAAAAACAAACCTGACAAGGTGACTCGATCCAACGGTCAGCTTGTAGATACTAGATCTAGATATGTAGACTCAGATGACTTTCCGTACTCACAATAAACAGATAAACCTGACAAAATGAGGTATCTTCACTCTTGAGTAGTCTTGAGGTATATATATTTAGATAGAGGTATACTGACGACGGACTGCCCTAGATCACTTACACGGACGAAATAGTTCTGGATTCAGACACAATATAGTCAATATAGATCTATATATAGATCCAGGTTCAATCTAAAAATATCTAACCTGGCTGACAAAGCTAGACGCTGGTAACGGTTTCGAATTTTCTCTAATAGAAAGTCTAGATCCACTGGAACAAAGATGCCAAAATCCAGCTGCAGTCCAGATAATTAGCACAGACGTAGGGTAGATCTAGTAGAAATAAACGAATGTTAATCCAGTACTTCTCCAGTGTACTTCGCCAAGTGTAGAATTGTAGATAGATATATCCAGAACACGAAGTTAACTAGATTGTAGATCAAAATGACGCCCTGGCCGTCGTGGGTCGCCACATCTGTTGATGGTCTATTTTGTTGATGAGTATATATATGTTAATGGTGCATGCGAGTCCATATGACACAACAACAGAATGAATCAAGAATATACTTAATAACGCAGGCTGATAACTTCAACAATTTAATAAACAATAAAAAGGGCACAGTCCTCTGTCGTCGCTAGCCTAGCGTCGTCCTCTGAGGCGTCTTGTCCGTTATTCTTCTTGTTCATAATCCTACTCCGTTCCCACTCGTCACATTACTTAGGAAAAACCCGATTCACATCAACTTCTACGCATCTTGTGTCATTACAATAGTGACGACTATTATTTGTATTATAGTCATTATAGATCTATCATCTATGCATCTTAGGTCTTAGTATAATAAGTAATCTAGATTCTAGATAGATATATCTAGATCTGATCTAGACTCTAATTCTAGAATAGTAGAATCTCTAAACTAATAGATCTAGTCTAATAAAGTAAAGTAATATAGATTTCAATTAATAGATCTATATTATTGACTTATAATTTTAAATTTACATCTAGATCTAAGACTACTAAGAGTTAGACTCTACTTACGACTAAGAGACTAAAATAATTAAATATAGACTATTATGACTATAGATCTAATAGTAGTAATAGACTAATACTAATAGACTAGACGTCACTAGACTCTAGATCTATCTAGTAAAAAGTTTTAAAATAAAAAGAGTCGACATTTCTTTTAGATCTATAGTAAAGCAAAATTCTTTGCCTGCAGCTATACAGGAACACACTGGTGTTTAATAAAAAGCAGCAAAATGTAGATCTATAGAAGCAAGGAATTATCAGGATTTATCAAGCAGCGAAACTTGCTAGAAATATAATGAACACGTTTATTTTTCTCGCCTTTCAAATACCTTGAATTGGCGGGAATAGCGACAATTATAGGTTAAAGGTCAAAAGGCTTTCTAGTGACCTGTGCACCCTCTTGTTTGTTCTCCTCTCTATTATTTGTTACATATATTCTCCAAATTACATAGATCTAAATATTTATTGGTATGTATGTTAAAAACGTTTGTAAAATTTGTAATTAAACTTTTTAGTTTGTAACTAAAAAAAAAAATTAAACTAGGATTTTAACTAAACTTTTTTTTTTAAATTAAACTTTGGCCTTCACTAATTTTTTTTTAGTTAAACTAAAAGTTAGCAACTTTTTAGTTAACTTTTGCCCATCACTAGAGAAGGATATATAAAGAATGAGATGGACCATTCCGATCCAACATTACAGATACTAGAATTCAAGTGCTTCAAATAAAGAATTCAAATAAGGGAAGTGGGAAACGTTTCAAATGCCGTTGTAGTGGAAGTGTAGTGGAAGTGTAGTGGAAGTGTGGTGGAAGTATAGTGGAAGTGTGGTGGATGTGTAGTGGAAGTGTGGTGGAAGTGTGGTGGAAGTGTGGTGGAAGTGTAGTGGAAGTATAGTGGAAGTGTGGTGGAAGTGTGGTGGAAGTGTAGTGGAAGTGTAGTGGAAGTGTAGTGGAAGTGTGGTGGAAGTGTAGTGGAAGTGTAGTGGAAGTGTAGTGGAAGTGTAGTGGAAGTGTAGTGGAAGTGTGGTGGAAGTGTAGTGGAAGTGTGGTGGAAGTGTAGTGGAAGTGTAGTGGAAGTGTAGTGGAAGTGTAGTGGGAGTGTAGTGGGAGTGTGGTGGAAGTGTAGTGGAAGTGTAGTGGGAGTGTAGTGGAAGTGTAGTGGAAGTGTGTAGTGGAAGCGTAGTGGAAGTGTAGTGGAAGTGTAGTGGAAGTGTAGTGGGAGTGTAGTGGGAGTGTGGTGGAAGTGTAGTGGAAGTGTAGTGGGAGTGTAGTGGAAGTGTAGTGGAAGTGTGTAGTGGAAGCGTAGTGAAAGTGTAGTGGTAGTGTAGTGGAAGTGTAGTGGAAGTGTAGTGGAAGTGTAGTGGAAGTGTAGTGGAAGTGTAGTGGGAGTGTAGTGGAAGTGTAGTGGGAGTGTGTAGTGAAAGTGTGTAGTGGAAGTGTAGTGGAAGTGTAGTGGGAGTGTAGTGGAAGTGTAGTGGGAGTGTGTAGTGGAAGTGTATAGTGGAAGTGTAGTGGAAGTGTAGTGGGAGTGTAGTGTAAGTGTAGTGGAAGTGTAGTGGGAGTGTAGTGGGAGAGTGTAGTGAAAGTGTAGTGAAAGTGTAGTGGAAGTGTAGTGGAAGTGTAGTGGGAGTGTAGTGGAAGTGTAGTGGAAGTGTAGTGGGAGTGTAGTGGGAGTGTAGTGGAAGTGTAGTGGGAGTGTAGTGGAAGTGTAGTGTAAGTGTAGTGGAAGAGTAGTGGGAGTGTAGTGGAAGTGTAGTGTAAGTGTAGTGGAAGTGTAGTGGGAGTGTAGTGGGAGTGTGTAGTGGAAGTGTAGTGGGAGTGTAGTGGAAGTGTAGTGGAAGTGTAGTGGAAGTGTAGTGAAAGTGTAGTTGAAGTGTAGTGGAAGTGTAGTGGAAGTGTAGTGGGAGTGTAGTGGAAGTGTAGTGGAAGTGTAGTGAAAGTGTAGTTGAAGTGTAGTGGAAGTGTAGTGGAAGTGTAGTGGAAGTGTAGTGGAAGTGTAGTGGAAGTGTAGTGGAAGTGTAGTGGAAGTGTAGTGGAAGTGTAGTGGAAGCGTAGTGGAAGTGTAGTGGAAGTGTAGTGGAAGTGAACAAAAAAAAGGGCTTTGCCCCCCCCCCCCCCCAAATATATATATATAGCCTGGAAACAAATCAACGGGCGTAGCCGGTGGATAAAACTGGTGAAGAATAAATGTAAGAAAAAAAAATGAGTACGATTAGAGAGATTTAAAAATAAATAATAATGACAATGTCAAGGACGCCATAGTTTGGTCAAAACTAGACCCCAATCAATCTTAACTAGATGAATATACGAAAGTGTATTATTGTAGCTGGTAGCTTACAAATCACCCAAACCCGTCGTTCAATCAGATATATTAACTCTTCCATAGTATCAGTAATGTTTGTTTAAACTCTCTAGATTAATATAAAATTGGGTACTTTTCTTAAATATGACGTTTCAGCAGCAGGTATTAAATTCTGATGGACACCTAACATTTGTATTCGAATATTAAAGTTGGCAGGTCATTGCGCTGAACACACGAGCTGCTACTCTACCGTTGTCAGTAGAAACACATGAGAGAGTTACAGCGCCTGACACTAATAGTCTTCCACTTTTTTTTAAGGTAATTTAATTTTTACCGGTGGGGGGGGGGGGGTCAAAGGTTGGTGGAATTTCGCTTTAATTTTTGTTCCATTCTGGGGAAGCAATAAATTAGCAACAGAAGCTGAAATTCTAAATGTGTCCTCCCCGGATTACGGGGGGTTTCTTTTGCTTCATGACAAAAGTGTACAATGTCTATGTGCGTGTGTGTGCGTGTGTGTGTGTGTGTGTGCGAGTGTGTGCGTAATTTTGTTCATGATCAAATTGTGAAATTTTATGTTAGTGGGATTCTAGATCACACAAAAAAGGTGATTTCATGGCATTCCACTGGGATGTTCCACAGAATTTTAAAACTGCTATTTAAAAAAAAAATTGTTTTGGCGTGTTTGGAGGAGGGGGGGGGGTAGTCGGTGAATGGGGTCACTGTATTGATTTAAAGCTTGACTAATTTCACGGAAGAAACGCCCCTGGGTTAAGTTAAATATAGCTTTGTCAGACCTGCACTTGGAGGTGGTACCCGGACTAGACCAGGCTCCTGGAAGGGGGAGGGTGTCTCCGTGTCTTCTAACAAGACACGTTTCGAAGACACTTGTGTTGCGGAAATGTCTGGGCCTCCGGGGGGGGGGGACGTCAGGAGATGGAATAATTTACCCCTGTGGTCATTTGACGTGGTCAGTTTTTTTGGTAGCGGTGTTGGTCAGTGTTGAAGAAAGGAAGGTTGACTGGTCAAGTTTACGAGGACGCAGATACTGTGGACAAATATGCCAATCACGCCATAATGAATGAACCTTAGTACTAATTACATATTAAAAAGCTTGTCATACAAGTGAAAGAGTATAAACATTTCATTGTTCACTGCTAAAGTGCACACAAATGTACCATAATCATTTTAAAATGCATAGATTATCTACCATAGACATAAATAAATATAGACTGGAAGTAGGAAGTTATTTTTATTTGGGGGGAGTCAATATGTTTTATGTACTATATCTATGTGAAAAAAATGGCGGCGATTGAGCTATAAATTCTAGGACTAACATTTCAGCCAATATATACCTTTGATCTTTAGTTTTGAAAAGTGCAAAACTGCCATATTCCCAATATTTTGTCTTTGTTTTATAATCATAGACATAGGCAAATATATATAGGTTTGTGATGTGGATCTACAAACGTATCTTTTCCCAAATATTTCCGATAATAATTTGTTCTTTATCGTCCAGTCTATATATATATGTCTATGTTATCTACACTTCCCTATTTTCTGTACAAATTTTTTGTCGTCAAAATGAATAATCAAGGACAAATAAGAAATGAAAAAAATATATAAAAAATTATAGTATCTCTGGAGTAGAGAGAACGACAGAGAGAGAGAGAGAGAGAGAGAGAGAGAGAGAGAGAGAGAGAGAGATGTGAGAGAGAGATGAGAAAGGGGTAGATGAAAGAGAGAGGGAGAGAGAGACTGAGGATGTGAGTGAGAAATGAAAAAGAATTAGAAAGTTACCGTAAGCATTGGTGGGAGAGAGAGAGAGAGAGAGAGAGAGAGAGAGAGGGGAAAAAGCTGAGCGTAATATGATATCATGATATCGGATTTTCAATATCTTTTCTAGTTTCTGCGATTTAAACGAGACGGACGGAGGTACGGACGGACTGACAGACAGACCACACAAATATAAATAACGGCTTTTCACTTTTTCGTAAACCGCTAAATTTGCTAAAAAAACAAATTAAAACATGTCAAATAGTAAAACAGCATAACAACAAAATAGAAATATCTCCGATAAATAAACAAGTCCAAAATATGTAAGCAAAGGCCTATAGTTGTATATACACATTTAGTTGAGAAATGTTACCTCAGCGTCAAATCACAGAACATTTTAAAGAATACACCTGGATCTAGGTTTTATAAACCCAAATCCAAATAAAAAAAAAAAACAAGCATTGGTCGAGCATCTAGTATGGACCCTGCCACTCTTCAACCTCTTCACCAATCCATTCATGACCTACTTTTATAAGGGTCATACATCACCTATCTACAGGGGCGGACAGGCTATATGGGCATTTGGGCAAATGCCCGGTGGGCCGGTACCCAAATGGGCCGGTAGGACTACTGAAATAGCCGCATCGATGCCACTATGGCACACATCAAATTGGTTAAGGTTTTATAATATTCTCTTATAAAAAGCCATCTGAGCGTCGTGTTTAAATACAAATCTTTCACAGACTCTACAGTGTAATACTATTTTTTGAGACTTTTTACGGCTCGACTATACAAAATCTGCTAACATACGGAATAGCTTGTTGGCAAGGCAACGCCTCATCTAAACTGTTGCGACGTCTAGAAAACATCATTAAAAAAGCATAAAAAATTACACTCACAACATTACCACATTTAAAGGAACTTTTTGAACAAAAGTGCCTAAGAAAAATCGAAAAAATCTTGGAAGACAACGGCCACCCGCTCCATCAGAACTACGTCAGGTCGTCGCGAAGTGGGCAACTGCTGTCAATCAAAACAAGAACGGAGCGGTACAAAAACTCGTTCGTACCTAACTCGGTCAGACTCTATCACCGCCACTCATTGATCAGGGAACATGAAATGCACCAAGATACCTGTGTGTAGTCGCTGAATGAACTCTTTATGTTGTCTGTTGTATTTATGTGTATATTTCTGTTGTGTTGTCTTTATATGAGAAAAGAGTCCTTGTAATCACAACAAATTTCCGTAAGGATCAATAAAGCAGTCTTAGTCTTAAGTTAACATATTTCCAGTAATAATGTAATAGCCTTCATTCGTATACAGTGCTACTAGTAGGCTTCATCCTTTTAGGGCCTACATACTTAGCGATTAAAAAGCAACGTAAGACCTAGATTTCATATAAACATATAGAGTTCACTGTATGCATTCATATCAATACATTATCAAACGTAACAGAATGATTTTGAGGACAGGTAGACCTAGAAATGGATGTCCATCATATGATATAGAATTTGTGGGCCGCATTATTTAGAAAAGCCAGGGCCGATTTTGACATTCAGTCCGCCCCTGCCTATCTACCACTATTACTACGCCGTTTTAACACTGATGCTAGGACGAGCCCCCCAGGTAAACGTGAGTCATAACGCGGCGACCCTTTTTTCCACTTAACGGGAGAAAGAACATCTCAATAAACACTAAAGATACGCCGCTAGGTTTCTCTCCTTTTTTTAATAAAACTCAGAACTCGGTTTTCGTTTGAAGCTGACAATGTAGTTTAGTTAATTAAGATCTTTATCAAGGACTATATTGACCAATATCTGGGTTTATTAACTTGTATCTTGGTTTTAGTGGTTACATTTTGACAACACGGAACTTTATCAAGTACGGTAACTCTCGTGGATGGAATACAAGACTAGCAAAACTAAGACGTTGGTCCCCATTTTGTTTTTAATCTATTTTGCTAAAGATTTTATGAGCAGTAGTTTCAGAGGCGTTCTGGCTATATGGGCGTGATGGGCCGGTACCCAAATGAGCTGGTAGGGCCACCTAAAGAGCTTCATTAATGCCACTATGGCACGTATTAAAGTGCTATAGGTTTCATGAAATTTTCATATTCTCAAAAATGACCCTCTGGGCCTCGTGTTAAAAAATCTGTTTACTCTTAACACATTTTCCGAAATAATGCCTACATACGTAGACAGTGTTACTAGTAGGCTTCATCCTTTTAGGGCCTACACACTCAGCAATTAAAAAGCAGCATTAAATTATAGCTTTTATGTAGCGCTACTTTCATGCTTATAGCATGCTCAGAGCGCTTTTGGTCCAATCTCAGTTGTGGACCAGTGGAGGAGGGGGTATCTGGGAGAAAATTTTCCGTGCTGTCTTCAGGCGCTCAGTAAACACAACTCTGCCCGAGTCGGGTGTCGAACCTCGAACCCCCTTCATAGGTAGCCAACACAAGCCAAGTTCATGCTTACTTAGCCTCTCGACCACACTTCCCACATTAGGCCTATATAGGCATGTAAAGCATGTGTACAGTGATCCAAAACTTAATGATTTTTAGGACAGGGAGGCCTAGATTTGAATGCCCATCATATAAAATACAATTTATAGGCCGGATGGTGTAGAAAACGCTCGGACCTATTTTGACGCCCAGTCCGCCCCTGTGTGACTGTAGTTTAACCAAATAACGTGTAACTGAAGATAAACAAAGCGCCGATTCTGCTCTTTGGTAACGAATGCCAGTCTGTTTCACATTGTGATGATTGTACTACTTGTATTACATTCAGAGTGTGTTCTGACCATTGTCAAAAGTAAGCTAAGACTGTACGGTCCTATCACTAGAACCCCGAGGATTTGCAAAGACCTTTCTGCAGGGAACATTATGTGACAGGTGGGGAAATGTGACGTGTGTTTGGCACGTTTTATGTCTAGGGGATGATTATTTTTAATGCTATCACACCCCCACTTATCAGCATATGAATCGGGAGCAGACACGCAACGAGACAAAGCAATGAAAGATAGATACAAAAGTCAAAATAAAGGAAATTTATCTACACAAACATACACACAATAACAAAAAGGGGGAGGGTTTGCATCCATCTCTAATATATTCTATGTTTAATCATCACTCTTGCACATAATAAGAGAGTATGTCACTTTGTCCTCTGACTTAGCTGGTTGTCCTGTTGATGTCGCAGCTGGCTGGGTCCTGGCTTGAGGTTCTGCAGCTGGAGGTGGCGCTCTAGCGGATAGAGGGACGCCGGCGATATAGCTCTTGTGGAGTCTCAGTCACAAGTTCTAGTATCTGTAGTGGGCACAGTATGGCGGGTGGCCGGATACCGTGGGCACAAGGTTACTGCGGGCAGAGCTGATCTGCCGTGGGCGGTGTGAGTAACAGGATATGTCCAGTGAGTTGCAGAGGGTTGGCGTAGCTATGACGTCTCGCACAGATCTGACTCTATAGGGACGTCGCGCCTAATAGCTTGACAGGTGGGCTGTCGAATAGGTGGGCAATGCCGATAGCGCCAAGTAGTAGAGTTGGGTAGATCTCAGTAGGCAAATGCAGCGCTGAATAGCACTAAGCACAACTGCAGGTAAATGGATCGTTGATCCAGTAACTAGGCAATAGGTGATTCTTGATAGCAACTAGGCAAGTGCAGCGCCGATTAGCACTAAGCACATAGATAGGCCAGTAGGCAAATAGGCAGGTAAGTGATCCGATAAATAGGCAGACACCTGAGGGAGGCACCAGGTATTCCTCTAGGAGGGAGAATAAATGATATAGTCCAGACTCGATCGACAGCGATAGAGGAGTGAAAAGGTCTGGCTTGATTTGAATCTACTTATATATGCCTGGGAAATGTGGGCGGACACAGGAAACGTCCTAGGCTAAGAATTAGCTTACACGTGGGTGAAGTCCGACAAGCGTCACACCTTGGAGTACCACGCGGTGTATTGACCCGTGTAATCTCTTAGATCAAAGAGAGACGTGGGGGGAAGAGTGACCTGCATTCCACCCAAGGGGGGGGGGGTCAATCGCGGCGGACATCCGCGGATAAGACTAAAGAGAACGTGTCTATCTTTGCCCCGGTCAAGGGCAGATAAATGAAAGGACTGGCCTAATTTTCTCCAAGGTGGTGGACTAAGTCTAGCCTGGTAGAGAGGAAAGGTGGGGCGGGTGAAGAAATTGGAGGTAGGATGGGGAAATAATTAAAATAAAATAGACAAATGATGAAAAATAATAATTAATGCTGTGATAAAATTGAGTGACTCTGACAGCGAGTTTTTGACTTGTCACACATTACCAGGAAAAAGAAGTAGAGGCAGACCAAAGAAACGATGGGGAGACTAAGTGGAATGGACAGGCCTGCCAATGAAAGGAAATCCTTGCAAAATAACAGATCATGTGTGGAGCCCCCAAATGTCCAACATAGATTAAGGAAGGTGTACTTTCACAAAATATTGACCACTAAATATTATTCGTGAAAGAAACTCGCATGGCTTTTTTTTTTTTATTCAACGACACTTTTTAATTAAGAAATATATTTCATTTCAACTAAAAGGCGATCGATCTCTTTGTCTAAAGCTTCATTACTCTGACGCCCACACACATTATCTCTGACCCAATTGGCCACTAGATAGGTGCACAAGGGAATAACTTTAAGGGTGAAATCAATATACTATAACACTACCAGACTTATAGCAACATCAGTTTCACAAGTACCTTAGCCTTTCGTCCCTCTCAAGCTATCATTAATTGTCAAAGTGGTTCTATCCCCTAAGGTATCGGTGCGCGACCTTTTTTGACTTGGGGGCCAGGCCCACTTTCGACGCGCCTTTCACGAGCTCAATGCTGCCTAAAAATCGTCGACTGTAATGTATCCGAGCCTCTACGATGAGCAGAAGTTTTTAGGGGACTAGATAGCATCGATCGCAAGTGGTTTCGAAATAGCAGAGAGAGAGAGAGAGAGAAAGAGAAATAAGAGGCAGAAAGAGAGAGTACAAAAAAGTGAGACATAAAGAAAGAGAGTAAATGAAAGAAAGAGAAAGAGAAAAAGAACGAATGAATGATAGAGAAAGAAAAATAGAGAGCGAGAAAAATGAGAGAAAGTGAGAGAAAGTGAGAGAAAGAGGGAGCGCGAAAGAGAGAGATAAAAATAATAGGGAGAAAGAGAGAAAGGGAGAGAATGTTCTAACTCTACTATAAACGCGTCTGTTATCCTTTTAAAATCAGTTTTAGAATATTGCTATAACCTTAGTGGCGGTCTGAAAGGGTTAATGTGTGTGCGGCCTACTGACACACATGATTCAGGGCAATCACACAAGTCAAGGGCTGTTGAACAAGGGACATTACTGCTAATGCACGCAATATGACCAATGTTATAGTCATGTGACCAAAAAGCCTTTACAGACGAGAGACAGTGTGTTAGAAATGACAGTAGAGTCCAGGACAGCAAGCAGTAAGGACCGTGTGTTAGAAAGTGAGTCTTTGAAAATGTAGCTGTAAGAGCTAGAGAGACTTGTAGTGATTAGTTAGGCAGTTCTGTAGCGTAGCAAAGCATTTGAAGTTCGTGTAGCCAATGGACTTCATTCACCAATCGTAAACAAACAACATTTAGCCACGTGGCGCTCTATCTCTTCTATATAATCTACGATCTCATGTTTAATTCATGATGGTTGTCACGTGACAGATTTTTTTCGTTGTTTTATCAATAAGATCACGTGACTAAATGTTGTTTGTTTACGATTGGTGAATGAGGTCCATTGTGTTTATTGGCTGTTGTCGATGTAATTGTAAATAAACCGCCACATTGTTTATTGAAGCTCTTGTTGTCTAGTTCATAATGTTTTAGATGTGATGTGTTGTGTTTAGCAGCGTTTGCAGAAGGCCTGATAGATAAGATCGTAACAATATGAACTAGACAAATTGTGTGATAGTTGAAGAAGACATGAATATTAAGAATTTCTAAAAATCACAAAATGTTGGCTATGGGTCTAGTTAGAACACGAGCCCCTGCTCATTACATGCCCTTTAACTGAAGACCTTTATGCCCCAGCAAGGCTTCAATCCAACAGAAAAGATGGCGGGCTGTTAACACTTTTCATCGTTCAACAAACAATTTTACAGAATTCTCTCCCTGTTCATTAACATGTAATTGTCTCCCTTTTTTTTTAATTTTCATGAACCTTGAAATTCAAACCATGTATTTGCGGCTCATTTCGAAATGCATAAGATCGAGAGTCATTAAGTTTGTTTTTTTCTTCGTACACTCCAGAATTGAAAACCTCATTAATAGAATAAAGAACACATTTCCTTAAGGCTAATGTGCAAAAAAAAAAAAAAAGGAATACAATGAGGGACACATAAACTATATTTCGAGTTCAATAAAAGTCATGTTTCTAACGACAGGGTCGGCCTTGGGCATAGGCAAACCAGGCAGCCACCTAAGGTGGCGGGAGGACCTAAGTCTAAGCAAGAAGACTAGAACATCTATATCTTCAACAGATCACGTTTTCGGGTCTATGTGGACCCTGTTCATTAATGAGTGTAATAAATTTAATGTTCAGGAACATTTTGCGTACTGTTTTCTAGGTCTCGATCTAGAGGTCTATCATTGGAATAGTATAAAGACTAGTAGATTTATACATTCGTTTAACCATAATGGTTTTCTCAGTTGGGGAAACTCTGTCTGTCTGGTAAAAAAGTTTGCCCAATCTCGGATCAACTGAAAATTTAGCACAATTATTTCTTTTACCCGAGAACACAAGAATCAATTTTTAAAAAAAAATTAACCAATTAGTAAATTAACTATTGGTAATTAATTGTTTTGTTTGGTATATCGAACAAGGGAAAGAAATAGTACTTGACCAATGTGACATAAATTGAATTAGTCACCTTTATGCTTTGTAGAGAGGAAAGTTTGAAACTAGATAACTAAAAAAAATTCTATTTTCATAAGCACTTCCCTGGCACAGTGGTTAAAATATAAACCTGAGGAGGCTTTAGGAGGTTTTAGCCTTCGTGTTCGAATTCAGTCGTTCAACCTTTTTTTTTAAAACATATGCATTTAAAAATCGATCACGGTAATATTCACCCAGATACCTCCTTCTTTCTCCTCAACTCCCTTCCCGACTAAGTCAGAACAAGTTGAGAAAGCCAATAGCATGAAATTGCGCTAAACAAAAACGATTTGTAAAAATACTTCTGATCTCACAGATTTATTATTGTCAGTCTAGATCTAATAAAAACTTAATGACATGACTGAGACAAAACTAATTGACACAACCATGCTGAATATAAGCTATTATGTTTTTTAAATATGTTTGTCTTGTTTTGTTTCTTTTTATGAGTCTGTAATGGTTTGTTTTTTTTTAAAGTAGACTTACAGATGGAAAAAAAAAACATGAATGTAATTTCGCATCTAGTTAAACAATTTTTTTGCGAAAGAAAAAAATAGCCAAGCAATTAAATGATGCAGACGATAAGTCACAACACTGACGTCCTCAGGCAGACGACAGATAATTTGTTTCACTTTTGTCCAGATCTCGCAACAGATCTGCTAATGTGAACTTCTCGTAGGTTGAAAATCAACAGGAGACCAGCTTAAACGCAACTAGTCTGTTTGTATAAACTAGCGGAGCTTTTTTGCAAAAAACATGTAGCCCCATGCTCTAAGCACTCCGTGCTCTTGGTCTACTCGTGCGATGTATTCATACGCGCATCTCGTCTTCACGGTGCGTCCCGGTGCACGCGAGAGCATGCGCAATGGGGGGTTAGTGCCTTAGCAAGTTCGCCAGCAGGTGTGTGCGTGTTAATCAATTATGTATTGGAACGATACAGGCATGGGGAGGGGGGGGGGGGGGATTGAAAATCACGTTTGACGTGAGTACAGCTTCATGTAATAAAGTAATTAGAAAACTGCGTCCAGATAGATCTAATAAGTTTCGTATCCCTGCCACCTCTGTGAACTCAAATGTTCGAAATCAGGAACTTTTGTGTTGAGAGGAATGGCGGAAGCTGGCAGATAATTGATTTCCTACGGGTAAACCGGATACCTCGTAAGCCCTACCTTTTGCTCTCGAGGGTAATAAATAACCAAGACTACAGGAAAATGAATGCTGACGTCTAGCTCTGGCAGATGTGTGGGTATAGTTGACCCTGCATGATTGATTTGTGGTCAATACAATTTATCCTCAATGGATTAAAAAGTTTATACTCACATTACCAATCAGATTCTAGAAAGATGAATTTATTAGGTCATTTAGGAAGAGACAGGAATAGGTTTATCAACAATAGGTGGTCACGTGGATTCCTATTAACATTACAGATTTTCAACCTTTTTGACTTTGTAAAGTTCGTCAGCATTTTCGGGGTTTAAGTTCATTCAAGTGATCATATAGGCCATTAAAGTTGGATATATGGTATTAAAGTTGGATATAAACTATTAAAGTAGGATATAGGCCATTAAAGTTAGGATATATGCCATTAAAGTTGGATATATGCCATTAAAGTTGGGATATAGGCCATTAAAGTTGGATATATGCCATTAAAGTTGGGATATAGGCCATTAAAGTTAGGATATATGCCATTAAAGTAGGATATAGGCCATTAAAGTTGGATATAAACTATTAAAGTAGGTTATAGGCCATTAAAGTTGGATATAGGCCATTAAAGTTAGGATATATGCCATTAAAGTTAGGATATATGTCATTAAAGTTAGGATATAGGCCATTAAAGTTAGGATATATGCCATTAAAGTTAGGATATATGTCATTAAAGTTAGGATATATGTCATTAAAGTTAGGATATAGGCCATGAAAGTTAGGTTACAGGTCATACTACTGGTGTATGATTCATCTTCGCCACCTTCACCTATCCCTTAGTCTGTTGGACCGTTGGGGCACCACGCAAGATTTGTCGACCGTCTTTCACCATTCCTCTCTGTCATTTGCCATGAATAGAACCTCTCTCAATGGCAGGCACTCCCGTTCTTGTAAGCTCTCTTCCCAACGCTTTCTGTACGATTACAGTTTTTTAAAGTCATTTTTTGAATCTTGAATTATTACTGAGTATATTTTTGCGGGCGGTGTTTATGCTAAGTGTCTGCTAAGTAATAATTAAATATACTTCTCTTCACTTAATTTGTTGCACTTCTGTTATCGCGGATGCAACACAACACAACACAACATAACACAACACAACACTACACAACACAACACTACACAACACAACACATCACAACACAACACTACACAACACTACACAACACAACAAGCATTCTCAAGTTGATAATTTAAACAACTATGTATTGTACCTAACAAAACAAGAATAAAAAAACAAAAATGTTTAATTAGTAAATTAATTATTGGTAAATTGTTTTGTTTGACATCGAATAAGGGAAATAATTTGTACATTATTGGTAGATATAATTTTAAGGACGGAGTTCTTCCCCTTTAGATAAACTTTGTTTATTTAAATAAAAAGGATTGTTTAAAATATTTGCTTGCTTTGTCTTTTGAAAACTGTATGGTCATTTTCCGTTTGACCATACAGAGGCCACATATCTCCAATAGCTTAGGGCCTTAACAAGTGTAAATCCGGCCCTGATTACAACCTGTCCATAGCTTTATAATGAAAACAATATACAGTATGGATGTTCTATATTCTATAATGATCTAGATTTTATTCCGTCTCTCTAGTTTCACATTTCAAAGCTCTCGTTATATCAATGTCTTTCTCTACAATTGTTTCGTTAAATAAAATGTTATTTTTGTAGTGTCTATTTATCGTTTTCAATCATTGTGTTGTTTATTTTATCGGAGACTGTTATAATTACGCCTGATATTGATCGAGTCTGCTCGGTTTAATATTTCAAATCGTTTCTTTTCATTTCTCTTGCATTTATGAAAACTGTGTACTTTATTTTAAAATTAGGAGCCGAAGATAAACTTGGAGAGAAATTTAAAAACAGAAACCTATAAGAAACGAAACAAACTGAAATAGAAATGAAAAAAAAATAGACTCTTTTGCAATGTGATAATTGATGAATTTTATTAAATTATTGTGCAAAGATTCAACTGATCCGAAAATAGGAAGTGGCAGAAATAACGTGTTCAAAATTTGTGCCAGACAGAGTGAGTTAATATATAATTTGTAAAAATGAGTTTGTGTTACACACAAACTCGATGATGGCCGTTTGGGTCTGTCGCAATTTAGCGACAATTTTAATTGTTTGTATATCTAAGTGCTAGCGGCAAATAATTTTCTGGAAGTAGATCTAAGTGCAATAACCCAGCTACGATATAAACTAGACTCTGTTCAGCAGGCTTAAGTGGATGAATCAAGACATTCTGATTGGCTCTTCAGAACGAGGTTTTGATACGCAATCGTGTGATTTAAAAAGAAACTAATTAAGAGCATGACATTCGGTGACAGAAAACAAGCGTCTCAAAGGAAAGGGAAGCAATCCACTTTTTTAGGATGCAATTTTGATGGTGAATTGCCGAATACAATCTGCTTCTTTTATCTAACTTGGCACAACGGAATACCAACACAAGATAAATGAATTAACTCTTTCTCTCGGTAATTATTTTTCACATTCTTATGGAATGATTCATTTTTCTCATTTGTATTTCACTATTCTGTTGTGATTTGACTTTACTAGCTTTTTTGTTAGTTATCAGAAAATGTTATATTTGATATAGAATTATGGGGGAATGCATGCTCCCCTTATAGACCAAAGTTTAATTTAATGGGGTCAAATCCAAGCTGATATCGACATTTGGGAGAGAAAGAGTAAACCATACACATAAATGAAGTAAGCTGAATATGTAAAGCTCTTAATATGCCAATACATTATCTAGCATTAAAAATGGGAACTAACTCAACAATGTAAAAAATTGTTCTCTCCCTTGTCTAATCTTTTCTAATTCACCCACTAAAACGTTACTTTGTGTCTGATAATTTACCTCAAAGATATACCGCATACCAGCAAAGTGACAGATACATTTAGATTTACAATGACTTGATAGAACGCTAGACCATAGTACACTATACACAGACTTCATGTTATGATAGATAAGTATGTTTAGACGTCATGCTGCATTATTGTTTTATATGTAGACACGACGTCATGTTAAGTTGGTCAAAGAAAGCGCTTCAGGGACACCCTCAAAGCTTCTATGAAGGCGTTCAGCATAGACCCAGCCACCTGGGAGACAGAGGCACATGACAGAGCATCATGGCGTCGCGATGTGAAAACTGGCGCACAGGTTGCTGAGGAAAAGAGAACAACGCTGGCAGAAGAAAAACGCCAGAGAAGAAAAGCAAGGCCAACGACACTAGCTCCAGCTTGAATAACCTGCCCAGTGTGCGGCCGAACATTCCGGGCTCACATAGGTCTCGTCAGCCACATGAGGAGGCATAAAACCCCAGTGCAAAGCCCTCAGCCCCCTGGATGACAAAGTGGTCATCATCGAACCACGATGGACGAACTATACTATGTTGTAATTGTATATGAAGACTTCATGTTATGTTAGAGTTGTATGTTTAGACGTCATGTTATAGTTGTATGTGTAGACTTCATCTTATGTTATAGTTGTATGTGTAGACTTCATCTTATGTTATGGTTGTATGTGTAGACTTCATCTCCTCTCTTCACTAACGTCATAAAAAAGTTTCATTAACTCTTTCTCTCCGTAATTATTTACCATATTGTGGTGGAATCAACGTTGGTATCGTCAGTTCGGAGAGAAAGAGTTAAAACAATGTTAGAACACTTGGATCAGCCTTCCATCCCTACCGGTCAACCATCGATGTTTTTTTTTTTAATCTTTTGGTTAAAGGTCATAGATCGAAACGCTGACTTCGAAAACCAGTTAACCAAGTGAAGTGCATGCATCGAACGCCTGGGCACAATGGCGCCATTATGTAACTCCGGCCTCGCCCGTGTCTGCCTTGGTGCACTTGACAAGGCCCCAGCGAATGGAGGCCGAGACACTGTTTCGAAAACTAACTCGCCTGTTCCCCTATGGCTGAGTGGACTTCGCGGGGTTCCAATATGAATGGAATCTGAAGGACCCCCCCCCCCCCCCAGAGTGAGTGAGCGTGAATGTTTATACTTCAGTGTAAGGGCGTCCAGTGTTATGAAGTCCCGTGAATTGTCGGTCCTATAACTTGAAACAGTTTAGCAGCAATCCTTTGTTGTCCTTTTTGTTCTACATTTTATGTTATTACTTTGTATGTTATATGACTTTTTTATATTATTACTTTATATGTTATGACTTTTTATATTATTACTTCGTATGTTATGACTTTTTATATTATTACTTTGTATGTTATGACTTTGTATGTTATTACTTTGTATGTTATTACTTTGTATGTTATGACTTTGTATGTTATGACTTTGTATGTTATGACTTTTTTATATTATTACTTTGTATGTTTTGATTTTGTATGTTATGACTTTTTTATATTATGACTTTGTATGTTATGACTTTTATGTTATGACTTTTTTATATTATGACTTTGTATGTTATGACTTTGTATGTTATTACTTTGTATGTTATTACTTTGTATGTTATGACATTGTATGTTATGACATTGTATGTTATGACTTTGTATGTTATTACTTTGTATGTTATTACTTTTTATGTTATTACTTTGTATGTTATTACTTTGTATGCTATGACTTTGTATGCTATGACTATGTATGCTATGACTTTGTATGCTATGACTTTGTATGCTATGACTTTGTATGCTAAGACTTTGTATGCTATGACTTTGTATGCTATGACTTTGTATGTTATGACTTTGTATGCTATGACTTTGTATGTTATGACTTTGTATGCTATGACTTTGTATGCTATGACTTTGTATGTTATGACTTTGTATGTTATGACTTTGTATGCTATGACTTTGTATGCTATGACTTTATATGCTATGACTTTGTATGCTATGACTTTGTATGTTATGATTTTGTATGTTATGACTTTTTATGTTGATTTTGGGAACTACAAACTGACACTTCGCGACACATTTGTTGAAACAAATTAAATCAATTTTTA